>NW_020953412.1:0-29425 GCF_900497805.2 Vombatus ursinus | reverse complement strand
ATAAACAATATCATTACAGAAATATACTCCAGCAAAATCCAAATATATATATACAAATACTCTAAAATATACTCATGTATATGTATATTGGAGAAATATACTCCAAACAAATCCACCCAGAAAATCTGGATGGAAGGAGGAAATTTATGATTTTTACAAAATTGGTTACAAACTTAGAACAGAGACAGGAGGTAACACTGATAGAAGACTTGTTCTTTCTTGGTATCTGATGGAACTGTCTCATTTTGCTAAAAATGAAAGAAACTGAAAAACTCCTCATTTGTCTAAAGGAAAATTTATTTTTAAAAATTCAAGGAGGGGCAGCAAGGTGGCACAGTGGATAGAGCACTGGCTCTGGAGTCAGGAGGACCTGAGTTCAAATCTGGCCTCAAACAATTGACACTTATTAGCTCTATAACCCTGGCCAAGTCATTTAACCCTACACACACACACACACACACACAAAAGTTCAAAGAATCCACAAGGTGAACTACTCTTGTGAGTCTGATTCTCACCAACATGGAGAAATTGATTATGGGAGTAGAAAGGAAGGTGACTTTAGGAGGAAGGTAGCAGAATCTTAAGTTTAGAATAGAAAAGCAAAGGGAATCTGGTCATAGTCTGTCATGCATCCTTGCTTTTGCAAAGCTACTTTTCCAATAGCTGAATGAAAGGATTGATAGGATTCTCTACCCTAAAATACTACAAGGGAAGTCAGGCAGAGGAAGCCTAAACATCATCTTTCAAGAAATTATTAAGGAAAACTACCCTGATATTCTAGAACCAGAGGGTAAAATAGAAATGGAAAGAATCCACTGGTCACTTCCTGAAAGAGATCCCCAAAGGAAAACTCCTAAGAATATTATAGCCAAATTCCAGAGTTCCCAGGTCAAGGAGAAAATATTGGAAGTAGCCAGAAAGAAACAATTCAAGTATTGTGGAAACACAATCAGGATAACACAAGATTTAGCAGCTTCTACATTAAGGGATTGGAGGGCTTGGAATACGATATTCTGGAGGTCAAAGGAGCTAAGATTAAAACCAAGAATCACCTATCTAGCAAAACTGAATCTAATCCTTCAGAGGAAAAAAATGGACATTCAGTGAAATAGAAGACTTTCAAGCATTCTTGATGAAGAGACTAGAGCTGAATAGAAAATTTGGCTTTCAAATACAAGACTCAAAAGAAGCATGAAAAGGTAAACAGGAAAGAGAAATCATAAGGAACTTATTGAAGTTGAACTGTTTACATTCCTACATGGAATAATGATATTTGTAACTCATGAGACCTTTCTCAGTATTGGGATAGTTGGAGGGAATATATATAGACAGAGGGCACAGGGTGAGTTGAATATGAAGGGATGATATCTAAAAAAATAAAATTAAGGGGTAAGAAAGCATTGTACTGGGAGAGGGAGAAAGGGAGAGGGAGAATGAGGTAAATGGTCTCACATGAAAGAGGAAAGAAAAATCTTTTACAGTGGAGGGGAAGAGGGGGGAGGTGAGTGAGAATAAGTGAATCTTACTGTCCTTGGATTTGGCTTAAGCAGGGAATAACATACACACTCAATTCGGTATGGAAAGCTATCTTACCCTTTAGGAAAATGGGGGGGGAAGGGGATAAGAGAGGGGGGATGATAGAAGGGAGGGCAGATTGGGGGAGAGCATCATCAAAAGCAAACACTTTTGAAGAGGAACAGGGTCAAAGGAGAGAATTGAATAAATGGGGGCTGGGATAGGATGAAGGGAAATATAGTTAGTTTTTCACAACATGGCTATTATGGAAGTGTTTTGCATGACTACACATGTATAACCTTTATTGAGTTGCTTTCTTTCTCAATGAGGGTGGGTGAGGAAGGAGAAAGGGAGAGAATTTGGAACCCAAAGTTCTAAAAACAAATGTTAAAAATTGTTTTTACATGCAACTGGGAAATAAGATATACAGGCAGTGGGGTATAGAAATCTATCCTGCCCTACAGGAAAATAGAAGGGGAAGGAGATAAGAGAAGGGGAGGGAAATGATAGAAGGGAGAGCAGATCTGGGGAAGACATATTTAAGGTGTCTTGGGGTGGGGGAGGAGAGAGATAGGGAGAAAATTTGGAACTCAAAATCTTCTGGAAATGAATGTTGAAAACTTAAAATAAATGAATTAATTTTAAAAAAAACAAAAAAGCATTTTTAAAGTTATATTTAGGGGAAGAAGAATAACAAAGGAGGGGCTCTTCTGCTGCCCAGTATACATGAAACAGTGATAAGGTAGAAGGAGAAAATAAATTTATTCAAATATCATGTTACTTGTTTTCTTTTGCAAAGGAAAGGATCTTTGATCTGGGAAACAAGTAAATAATATAGAGTTGAAATTCAAGATATGTGATCAGATAATAAGAGAACACCTAACAGTTTTTAACAAATTTAAAGTACCAGGCCTGGTCTGACAGCATGCCAGATTTAGGAAAGAAACAGAAGATGGAACTTCATAGGTATTAGCAATGCATTTTGCAATCTCTTACATTGCCCTTTTGTGCCTTCCTTCTGAGACTCGCCCCCCAATTTTCCTGTCTATGGGTTGTTTGTCCATAGTTGTTTGCATGTTGTCACCCCCAATAGACTGTGACCTCTGGGAGAGCAAGAACTGTCTTTTACCTTTCTTTGTATCCCCAGAGCTTAGCACAGTGTCTGGCATGTAGTAGGTGCATAATAAATATTAGTTGATTGATAGGATGAAAAGATGTGGTCAGCGTAATATATAGTTATAAAGATTCCAAACTGAGTGTAGTTATGGAAACAAAGGAGGTGTCCACTAATGGAGTGCCCCAGGTATTTGTTCTCGGTTGTGTGTTTGGAACAATCATTGGATTGTAAGATAATAAAAGAACTTAGTCCTCAAAGGGTCCTTAAAGATCTTTAAATCCAATTCCTTTATTTTAAAGCTTAGGAAAATTGAAGCTTAGAAACATTAATGACTTCCTTAAAGTCACCAAAGTAGTTGACAGCTAAGTTAGGATTTAAACACAGCTTCTCTGACTCAAAATTCTCTATGCTTTCCCTAATACATCACTGCCTCTCAATGAGTTGGATAAAGAAATGTTTACCAGATTTTCAGATAACAGAAAGCTAGGAGGGACAAAAAAATATACATATTGAATAAGACAATAAACATTCAGAAAACATGATAGAATGAAAGGAGACCTTAACTGGGAATCAGAAGACTGGGGTTTGTATCTCAACTCTGCCACCTACAATCTTTGTGACCTAGGCAAGTTATGTGATGGCTCTGTTCCTCATCTATCAAAATGAGGTAGTGACAAAAAAATACATTCTAAGGCCCCTTCCAGCTCTAAAACTACAATCCTATGATCTTGACATACTAGGGTGTGGTACTGAATCAAACTACATAGATGACAATTAATAATGATGGAAAGACCTAGACTTGAGCATAAAACAATTAAATTTACAAGGACAAGGTTGTAGAGGTTCAACTAGTTAGCATTTTGTCACCAGAAGATATGAAAGTGTTAGTGGACCACAAGCTCAACAGGAATCAACAGTATGATATAACTGGAAGTAAATTCGGTCTTAAACTAGTTTAATAGAATTTAATAGAATTAATAGTGTTAAGAATGAGGGAGGTGATAATACTTCTGTTCTCTGGTCTGATCAAATCACCTCTGAATAATTATGTTCATTTTGGGGTACAACATTCTAGGAGGGTTAATGGTAAGCTTGAGACCATCTAGAGGAGAGCAATCAGGATGGCACAAGGCCTTATCCACATGATGATCAGTTGAAGAAACTGGGAATGTTTAACCTAGAAAAGAAAAGATTTAATAAAGACATAACACCTCCCTTAAAGTATTTGAAGAGGTAAATGTGAAGAGAGAATAGACTTGTTTTACTTGGTCCCAGAGGACATAATTAAGACCAGTAAGTGAAGAAACACAGATTTAGGGTCTATATCAAGAAAAACTCTCTTAATAATCACAATTCTCCAAAAGATAATGAACTTCAGTTGAAAATTGTGGTTTTCCCCGCACTGACAGCCTTTAAGTTAAACTAGACAACTTCTTGTTAGAGATGATTTGGAAGGAATTTTAGGTCAGGTATAGATGCTACATTCCATAGCCTCCAAGGTCCCTTCCAACTCTGAGATTCTGTGATTCTTTGTGATTGCTGACCAATAGGCAATAATCTATGAAAAATCATGGTATAATGGGAAGGTAGTTTTCAAAATTTGGAATAAATTAAATTAATTAAGATCTAAGCTGACATTAATTCTTGAAAAAATCCTATAGATATTATTAAAGAGATGGTTTGTGAGTATTTAGGGGGGAAAAAGTAATGGTTACTAGGACTGCTTTTTTTTTTATCAAGAGTAAGTATTCTCATTCTTACCTCATTTCCTTTTTTGATAATGATGTTGATGGCATTTATAGAATACTTTAAGCTTTGATAAGTATTTTGCATATTTTTTTCCTTCCATCCCCAACACAACCTTATGAGGTAGGTATTACTATTATTTCCATTTTTTACACTTGAAGAAAGTGAGGTTAAAATGATTTATCCAAGGTCCCAGAACATGCATCAGAACTGGAATTGTAATCTAGTTCTCCCGGCTCCAACATTGCTATTCCAGATCAGATGTTAAAGTAAGTGATTTTTGAGGTTCCATTCAATTCTTACTCTAAAATTCCCCTCTTTAGGATCCATATATCTCATTAACTCTAGTTGGATCCAAACTGAGCCACAAAGCCAGGTATGGTTGAAATAGGACATGGTCAGAAGGGGATTGATAAGTGGAGGGACAAGACGATGCTTAGCCTAGGCCAGGGAGAGAACAGATACAGAGGGACTGAGGCCCAATAGGAGAATTTCAACTCCATAAATATATAGTTCCTTTGTGACATTCCTGGTTACCTTCTTTTTCTCTGGGCTTCTTTACCAACTCCCATCCCTCTCCTAAGACTATTTCTGTTCTATTCCAGGTTAATTTGGAATCTCACCCTGGTGTTCAATTATGATTTCAGATTGCTCTTCCCACACCCACTCTAATACTTTCACTCTCTTTCTATCCATTCTCAAATGCCCACAAAGCCTGAATGTTTATCCCATCCCTAGCTTCAATCTCTTCTTGTCCATGAGATACTTCTGCCTTCACTGGAGATTTAATAGAATAAAACCTTGCTCATCCTTACCACTTCCAACTGCCTCCCTACTCAGAAACCTATAGCATCTCTCTACTGCCTTCAGAAAAAACATCTGGATTCCTTGGCTGAGTATACATAGTAACTCTGTTTCCTGACACCTACATTTCTACCTAATATCTCTTTCATTATTTCCCTTCATCAATCTCTTTGTATCACTCTCAAACTCCAGTTTCAGAAAATGCCTAGAGAATATCCTTCTACTGTTATATCCTCCATTCTCTGCTATTGTGTTTCCATTCTTGTCAAATTCACTTCCTCTGGAAAGGAACTTTTTTCATGTTCTAGGTAGGAGATAGACCATGTGATCTCTAATGTACTTTCCAAGTCTAACATTCTATCACTATATTCTTCTAACCTTTTCGTGGCTGACCCCATCTTTGCTATTCTGAATGCTTTTCTCTACTGATGCCTCAAAAGCTAGAATTCCTCAGCACTCTGGGTTTTATTGCTTTTCTATGACTGATTGAGAAGACATTCTTTGAAAAAGAAATCAGGGCTGTGTGGAACCCAAAGGTACCTCTGAATATCTTGCCAGATAGCTCTCCTAGATGTCCTGTCAGACACCAGGTCTCCTCGGTCACCTCTGATATTCCCAGTAATATTATTCCAAAGTCTGAAACCAATGTCGAAACCAGCTCAGCACCAATTTTACTTACCTCCTGGCTCTGGAATTTTGTCTCTTTCCTGATGGGTATATCTGGGCACCTCTGAGATGGAACTTTTTTCTCTCCTTCTTGGAATCCTACATTCCACAGTCTTATTTCTTGAGCTGAATTGCCTGTGGTCTCAGACTTTATAGGGTCCCCAGCCTCATCTCCAGAGAAACTGGGCACAAACGGTAGCACAAGGAGGGAGGAGACAGAGAGGTAAGCAAATGAGGGGTGGAGGCGCTAGTGGTGATTCTCAAAGGACTTTCTCCATCAGGCCCAGTGGCAAACTTCAGGAATTGTCCTCAGAGACAGGAGAGCTAAATCTGGCTATTCCCGATATTGGAGTAATTGTCATAGTATCAGACGATTTCTGGCTTCTGAAGAAACTCTTGACTGACAGAGAGCCCTAGTAGAAATGACTTTGGACGTTGTGTATCATCAAAGAATGGTAAGTTTGTGCTTCCATAAATTGCAGCTATGGGGCTGAAATAAATAGTGAAGCCTCAGGTGGGTTTATGGAGCCTCCTGAGGTGTAATGGGAATGAAAGAGAAGGTAAGTCAGCAATTATAATAACTTAAAGTCAATTGAATTAGGATCCATTAATTCAAGAGCAAAATTCACTATCAGCAGGTCTGGAGGTCATGGGTAAAACCACATGCTCATGAACCCAACTAAAATCAATCAATCAACAAACACTCATTAAGCACGTACAATGTACTAGACATTGCACTAGACTTGTGAAATCTAGAAACAAAAATTAAACTCTCCTTGTTCTCTAAAAGTTCCTGTACCATCAAAGGTAAAGTTTGGGGGAATCAGCAATGGCTTCATCTAGAAGGTAGCCCTGGAGTTGAACTTTGAATAAAACTGAGGATTCTCAAAGTCAGAGGCAAGGAAGTTACACTTCCCAGACATGCAGACAAGTTATGTAAGGCACAGAGAGATGGGACATAGAGAGTCCTGTGTGAAGAAAAGCAAGAAGGTGAGTTTGTCCTGAGAAGAGAGTGAGTAATGTGGAGTAATGTATAAGGTTTGAAATTTCTGTGGGAGGCAGATTGTGCTGGACTTTGAATATCAGAGGAGGTTTTATTTGATCCTAGAGGTAATAGGGATCTATTAGCTGTCAGCTAGGTGGCACAGTGGATAGAGCACTGGGCCTGAAGTCAAGAAGACCTGAGTTTAAATTTGACCTCAGATACTTACTAACTATGTGACCCTTGGCAAGTCACTTAACCTCTGTTTGGCTCAGTTTCCTCATCTGTAAAATGGAAATAAAAATTGCACCTCCCTCTCAGGGTTGTTGTGAAGATCAACTGAGATAATAATTGTGAGGTGCTTAGCCCAGTGCCAGGCACATAGTATGTACTATACATGTTAGCTATTATTACTGCTAAAGTTTACTGAGTAGGGCAATGATACAGATCTGTCAGTTGTGTGGAGTATGGTGGGGAGAGGGGAAAGAATGGGGAAAAATTTTGGTTATGTCATCAAGAGTGAAAGAATATATTTCTGAGAAGTCATTCCTCTGCATTATGAAGCTTCCCAGGGCATCCCAAACACTGGGGTTCCCTTTTACATGCTGCCACACCCATATGCAGCAAATGTCAATGCTTCCCTTAATACTGAAAGTTAGGGAATCCAGTCATGGCTACTTCTTCTTCTTCCTTTAACCCCCCCCCCCCACACACCACACATTCCTCTTCTTCCACATCAGGCCAAGCCAGACAATCCAAGGGATTCCTCTGAATGATGGTCTCCATTTTGTTACCAATATAATGATCATCACATTAGTACTGTGAGTTCAGTAATATGTGTTATTGCCCCGATCTACAGATCATAGGAACATATATTTAGATCAAGAAGTGACCATAAAGGTTGCTTCATTTTAGAAAAGAGTTCAGAGAGATTAGTTCACTTGCCCAAAGCACATAGATAGAAAGGACTCAAAGCCATGGCTTCTGATTCCATATCCAATACTCTTCCAGCCTTATCCAAATATACCTACTTTATGGTGACCTCCTTGCCGTGAACTTGCATCCCCTTGACTTTGGCTTTGGGCTGCCTTTTCATCTTTCTGTCTTCTCAATCCTGGTCTTTGTTATAAGCCTTATATTTTCACTTTCTATTTCCTGGGGATTTGATTCTGCTATTCCCACTTTGAGCAGTTCTAGGAGGCTTAGGTCTTATCATGACTCTCTAGATCTATCATACTTTGTTATAGCATTTTGTTGTCTTCCATGGTGCCTTCATCCTTTAAAGCTCAAATTTCATTTCTCCCTCCTAGCACTCCAAACTGTCAGCAGGAAGAGACCTTGGAGATTATTTATTCCAAATACCTTACCTTACCAATGAGAATACGAGGTTCCGAGGAGGGACAGGACATGACATAGTCATGAATTCGTTGGTGGCAGAGTTGGGCAATACACATAGACACATTTATTGTAACCACAGCTCAGACTCCTCAGGAATAAGGAGGACCTTGCCCAACTCCTTTGAGATCCTCACCCTTTCCTGTTTTTAACTGTGGCTACAAACCAAAGTTCCACACTTGGATTTCTTCTTTTCTTGTGACATTCTCACTTGGTGATTCCTCTTATCGGGCAGTACTATCAGTTCCTATGGATTCCATTATCATCTTCATCATCAGACTAGAGGATGTTTTCCACCTAGCCAGCCATCCCAGGCATCTTGCCTTTTGCCCTTATACTTTTGTATTCTTCTCCACCTCGATCAGCCCTGCTAGATCAGAGACAAACAAAAATGCCCCAAGTCTCTGAGGGTTGTTACTATGTTCAGTTTTAAAGTTGCAGGCCAATAACATGACAGAAAAGGAAAATGAAAAATTTTGAAGGGGATTTGGAAAATTTGGGACCCTAATACCCTATTGGTGGAGTTGTGAACTAGTTCAACCACACTAGAGAGCAATTTGGAACTATGCCCAAAGGGTGATACAACTGTGTATCCCCATTGATCCAGTATTACCACTACTAGGTATGTATCCCAAAGAGATCAAAGAAAAGGAAGGAGGACCTATATTTACAAAAATATTTGTAGCAGCCCTTTCTTTGTGGTGGCAAGGAATTGGAAACTGAGGGGATGCCCATCAATTGGACAATGACTGATCAAGTTATAGTATATGATTGTAATGGAATACTATTGTGCTATAAGAAATGATGAGCAGGATGATTAAAGAAAACCCTGGGAAGACTTGTATGAAGTGATTCAAAGTGAAGTAAGAAGAACCAGAGAACATTGTACACAATATTGGCTATTCTGTATGATAATCTACTGTGAATGACTTTGCTCTTCTGATCAATACAGTGATCCAAGACAATTCCAAAAGACTTATGATGAAAAATGCTATGCATCTCCAGAGAAAGAACTGATACAGTCTGAATGCAGATTGAAGCATATTTTTTCACTTTATTTTTCTTGCTTTTTGTTTTTGCAACATAGCTAATGTGAAATATGTTTGCATGATTTCACATGTATAATTAATATCACATTTCTTGCCTTCTCAATAGTTGGGGGAGGGATAAGAGGGAAGGAGAGAATTCATAACTCAAAGATTTTTCTAGCAGATGTTAAAAATAAATAAATAATAAATTTGATTAAAAAAATAAAATTCCAAGCCAATTTGTCTAATAGGTGAGGGATTAGATGCAAATTCAGTCTACTAGCCCCTGCTCAGATCACTGGACCTGACCAAGCTGAGAATCCAACCATCCACCCTAAACATTTTCCCCATATTCTCTGCCTTCTCATGATAAGTTCCTCTCCCCTCTCCTTTATATTAGCCCCCTTCCACTTTTTGCTCTGTAGAAATCAAATCAATACTTTAATCCTTTCATGCTTCACTTCTCTGTCATTTCCACATCATGCTGCCTCCACTCTAGTCACCATCTACATCTCTCTTTTCTCTCTCCTCTCTTCCCTCTCCCCTTCAGGGGGAATTTGGACTGCACATCTTATATTCCAGACTGCTAGGTCAGCTTTTGCCTTTATCTTGCTCTGAACTAAACCTTCCTTCCACATTTTTGGTCATTTCCCCACCATAATGTCTCCCCTTGCACTCCTTTTCCTTTTTATATGTTATCTTCCCATGTAAGAAAGTAAAATTGAGGGCAGGTACTTTTTGTCTGTTTGCTTATATTTGAATCTTTAGCAATCAGCACAATGCCTGGTACCTATAAGTAATTAATTAATGCTCTATTATCTGTTTGCCTATCTACCTATCATTTTCTGGGTCAGCTAGGTGTCACAGTGGATAGAGCACTGAGCTTGGAATCAGGAAGACCTGAGTACAAATCTGGCCTCAGACTTACTAGCTGTGTGACTCTGAGTAAGTCACTTAACCCCTATTTGCCTCAGTTCCTTATTTGTAAAATGGGGACACACTGGAGAAGGAAATGGCAAACCACTCTAGCGTCTTTGCCAAGAAAACCCCGTGGACTTGTCCATGGTGTTATGAAGAGTTGGACACAACTGAACAACAACAATCATCTATCTACTATTATTCTTGCAAAATACATCAATCCACTGCCTAATGGATCAATTCATCACCCTTGTGAAACCCTAGACATTTCTTTTCCTGGCTACTACTGCCATAAATTCATTTTCTCTCTCCCTACCTCTTTGACATTAGAATTTAAATTGTTTGATATCCAGATCTGATGCTAAAGCACTTAGTAGGTGGTTTGTGGATTTTTTTAAATCATTCATTTACTTATTGATCCATTCGTGCAGATGAATCCTAGATTTTACATATACAACCAAACTCTTTCCTGAGCTCCAGTAACATATCACCAGTAGTGGATTGGGCATTTCATACTAGATATTTGTATGAATCTCAAATTCAACATGTCTGAAACAGTACTCAAAATCTTTCCCCCAAAAATCTCTCTTCCCAATTTGCCTATTTCAGTCAAGGGCACTACTATCCTTTCAGACACTTAAGTTTGAAACCTCAAACCGTGACTCTTCACTCTCCCTCATCTTCATATCCAATCTGTAGCAAAGTGTATGTCCACTTGTTTTCTTGCATCTATCCCCTTCTCTGTAACCAAATGATCAATACCTCAGGACCTTATCACCATTCTCATGGACTATTTAACAACCTCATAATTGGCCTTCCTATCTCCAGTCTCTCCCCATTCCAATTCATCCTCCATAAAGTTGACAAAAATATTTTGTGGCAAGTTACTGTCATATCATTCAAAATAAACTGTTGTTGTTCTGTTGGTTTCAGGCCTGTCTACCTTTTTGTGACACCCTTTGGGTTTTTCTTGGCAAAGATACTGGAGTGGTTTGTCATTTCCTTCTCCAGTTCATTTTACAGATGAGGAAACTGAGGCAAACAGGGTTAAGTGACTTGCCTGGGGTCACACAGCTAGTATCTGAAGTTAGATTTGAACTCAGTTCTTCTTGACTCCAGGCCTAGCACTCTATCCACTGCCCTACCTAGCTGCCCATGCCTACTTTGTGCCAGTTACTGTGCTAAACCCTGGGGATGCAAAGAAAGGTAAAAGAAAGTTCCTCTCTTCCCTTGGAGAGCTCACACTCTAATGGGGAGACAACATGCCCAACAAATATGTACAAATAAGCTATATACTAGATAAATAGGAAATAATTAAGAGAGAAAAGAAACTGGAATTAAGAGAGTTTGGGAAAGGCTTCATGTAGAAGGTGGGGTTTCAGTTGGGACTTAACACAGGGCAACCTTTCACAAGTGATCAGAAGAAGCAATACAAGGACACTCTCAAGGTCTCTCTTAAGGACTTTGAAATTGATTGTGTGGCATGGGAGACTCTGGTATAGGACCGCCCAGAATGATGTGCTTGCATCAAAGAAGGTGCTGTGCTCCATGAGCAAAGCAGAATTGAAGCAGCTCAAAAGAAATGCAAGGTGTGCAAATTTGGAGAATTCACCCCAAATGTTCACATGGACTACGTGTGCCCGACCTGTGGTAGAACCTTCCGAGCTCATGTCGATCTGATCAGCCACAGTTGGACACACTGCAACTTGACTCTCGCAGAGTGATGTCATTTTGATCCTCTTCGAGAATGAAGGCCAACAATCACCAAAGGAAGCCAAGGAATCCAGGAAGCAGAAATGAGAAATGAGGAAGAGCAAGACATTCCTGCCAAATTACAATTTCTATGATCACCCTTCAGTACCCATCAGCACTACACAAAATACAAAATCAAGGAAAGTATCTTAAATGAAATTGTTCAATCACTTTTGCTTTATTGGGACAATACACCAACAAACAAATTATGCATTAGAGGTAATAGAATATAAGACATTTTGGAATCATGCCCTTAATTATTACAACTATAATAAACTTGTCAGCATTTGGCTCCTGATCTCCTTCTAAGGGTTGAATATTTAGCTTCTGTCTCATAAAGCATCTGTGTATATACATATATATGTTCACACACACACACACACACACACACACACACATATGAGTCTGAGGCCAGATTTGAACTCTGGAAGATGAATATTCTTGACTTAGGCATGGCACTCCATCCACTGTTCCACCTAGCTGTTCATATATGTATCTAATGTGACAGTAATCAGTCAGCTTGGTTTTGTCATTTCCACAAACACTACATACTGGTGGAGAGATAGACATGGCATCAACATTTGTTCCTGGTAGTGGAGGATTAGGAGAAAAGAGAGTCTTTTTATCTTTTTTTTTTTTTAGCTTTTATGTAGTATTTTATTTTTCCCCATTTACATGTAAAAAAAACCCAATTTTTATCATTTGTTTTTAAAACATTGAGCTCCAAATTCTCTTCCTTCCTCCCTACCCCCCCCCATTGAGAAGGCAAGCAATTCGATATAGGATATACATCTGTAGTCATGCGAAACATAATAGTCATGTTGTGAAAGAAAACAGACAAAAAAAATCAAGAAAAATAAAGTTTAAAAAAGTATGCTTCAATCTGCATTCATACATCATCAGTTCTTTCTCTGGGGTTGGTTAGCATTCTTCATCGGAAGTCCTTGAAAGTTGTCTTGGATCGTTGTATTGCTGAGAATAACTAAATCATGCACAGCTGATCATCTTACAATATTGCTGTTACTTTGTTTACAATACATTTCACTTTGTATCATCCCATGCTAGTCTCTCCAAGTTTTTTCTGAGAGCATTCTGCTCATCATTTCTTATAGTATAATAGTATTCCATCAAAATCACATACCACAACTTGTTCAGCCATTCCACAATTGATGGGCTTCCCCTCAAATTCTAATTCTTTACCCCCAGAAAAGAGGTGCTATAAATATTTTTGTACCCATAGGTCCTTCTTTTTTTATCTCTTTTGGCATACAGACCTAGTAGTAGTATTGCTGGATGATAAATCATTTTATAGCCCTATAGGCATAATTCCAAATTGCTCTACAGAATGGTTGAATCAGTTCATAACTCCACCAACAGTGCATTAAAGTTTCATTTTTCCCACATCCCCTCTAGCATTTGTCATTTACCTTTTCTGTCCTATTAGCCAATCTAATAGGTATGAGGTAATACCACGGAATTGTTTCAGTTTGCATTTCTCCAATCAATAGAGAGTATATTTTTTCAAGTAGCAAGTTGTTTAAAAAAAATAAATCTGCCACTCCTCTTAAGCAATTAGGAGAAGAAGAAGTAGAAGAAGAAGAAGAAATTCCTTTATGTATATCTCCACAGTCTTACAGAACAAATTCCTACATAAGTCAAGTCTGAAAATCTGTCTCTGCATTTTAAGGTCACCAGCTCTTAGGTGAGAGAGAGGGGTGCTTAATTTTCATTCTTTGCACTCTTGGTTTATCCTTGTGGTTTATCATTCTTTGATCAGGGTTCTAAAGTTTTTCAAGGTAATTAGTTAAGTGCTTAATAAATATTTGTTGTTATCTACAAAATCCTGAAATTTGTTCTGATTTGAACAAATCATTTCATGTTTTAAAATTTCATTTAAATGATACATTTTTTCCATCAGCTATCCATGATAAAGTTAGTTCTTTGTAAGGCCCAAGTAGATGGTTCCAATAAATCAAAATAAATAAAAATGTTTTCATTATTTCTATCTGATACTAGACATGTGCATACATTAAATTACATTTTATTAACATATTCCTAGAAAGAGTATTAACTCTATTATCTTTATTAATGGAATGTCTTTAAATTTATCTGACTTAATCAAATCTTCCACTTGAGATTCACGATTTTGTTTGAGTGAATTTGTGCTTGAGCTCCCCAATTATCCAGGTAACCTAGAAGAACTGTCTAAGGACTGGCTGTTTTAACTAAGACACAGAGTGACATACCAACAGTCCTTTGCAGTGACCGAGAGTAAACCCAGATGGAAGCTCATACCAGCTCTGCAGCAGAACCTGAGCCATTTGATGGTTTATGGACCTTCAAGAGACATTCCTGTCTTCGAAGGCTTTCCTGACTGTGGGTTAAGGGACTCTTGGACACATCCTATTTTATGGTTTCTGGAGAGGACCTTATCTCCAGAGATTCCCCTAACTTTGCTTGTGGGGTTCTTGGAATATCCTGTTTTTGGAGACATCTCCTTATCAAGCCTTGAATTGTAGACTGCTTATCACCAAGAATGCCTTCTAATTTGGGTATCAAAGGTCCACAGCACAGACCTCTTCCCACCCCTTGGGGATGGGACTCACTGACTCATTCCTTTCTAAGCCTACCTTTCCCCCCAAATTCCTTACCTTCCTTTGTTTAAAAGGTATATAAACTCTCCCTATCCATTACCTGATGTCCTGTTCAGCATAGGCTAGACAGTACCCAGGCACATATTTTTTTTCTTCACTGCTTAATAAAAATCTTTAATTTCATAGGCATCATCTTCCTCTGGTGTTCTTTCCTTTAGGGAAAAGGAGGATTTAATTTTCAATAACTGGCCTTTGTGTTCTTGGGCTTCTTCCCCTTTGAAGGAAAAAGAGATCTAAATTCCCTCAAGAGAGTGTCTGCCTCGATTTACACCTTCCAGTTCCAGTTTTTAAATTGTCCAAAGCTTACATACTGTTTTTAATTAATGTTTATGCTTTCTGAATGTAAAGTGATGTCGACTACAATGTAGTTGAAAATAGTGAAAATTCTTCAAGAATGTCAATCATAAAACAAGATATTGAAAGAAATTGATGTCTTCTGATTTCTTTACCAAATTAGAATGAGAATTAGAAAAATGCATATATAATGGAGGATATGTGTGCCACACACATAGCAGCAGCAGCTTATAAGCTGCATGCCTTGCATCTCATTCCCCATAGTTGACTCACTTTAATAATTTCAGTTTCGAGTTCTTTGGCTACATTTTCTAGTTTGGTTTGCTTTTGGTTAGAGTGGCAATAAATGGAACATATTTTATCCCAAAATGATGTATTTTAAAATGAATAACTCATTTTACTTCAGATAATGAATCTTCAAGTGATAATTGCAATCGATGCCAAATGACGATTTTAGGAAAATTTTCTAACAACTTTGTAGCTCCTCCAGACTTTCTTCTGACAGTCACATTAGCATTAATAGAACAAAATTCAAATAATCCCAATTTCAAATATTCATTATTAAAGCCAAAATCCTTCAAAAACTTCTCTACACACAGTCTTTCTATTTCTCCTGTTACTTCTAAAGCCTTTACAATCTGTAGAACTCTATTAAGGTACCAGACATCTTAATTGCTACAAATGGCCTCTTTGGCAGCTTTTTGATCTGCATGCTGTCTTCTCCATTAGAATGTACATTCCTTGAGGGAAAGGATTTTTGTCTTAGTATCCTTATCACTTGCCACAAGGCCTGATGCAAAATAGCTAGTTAATCACTGCTTTCTGATTAATTCATACCTATCACTGCAGTCCAAAACTGCAATGGACTCCCTTAGAAGAAAGGGAGGTCCCCGTTATTGGATATCTTCCAATAAAACCTGGGTGACTGCATGTAGGTCACTGCTATTCTAGCATTCTTCAGATCTCTGAGGTCTTTACCAATACTGAAATTATTTGATTCTGTAATACAGAGTTTGTCCTCTGGGTCTTTCAGCATGAGACAATTACATGGACATTTATGGACACAAACTCCTTCATAATGAGAGCTCCTAATAAAAAAAGCTAACATTTATATAATATTCACTATGTGTCAGGTGTTATATGGTAAGCACCTTACAATTATCTCATTTGATCCTTAAAACAACCCTGGGAGGTAGATGTGATTATTGTCCCCATTTTACAGATAAGGAAACTGAGACAAATAAGAGTTAAATGATTTACCCAAGGTCCCACAGTTAGTCAGTATGTGAGATCAGGTCTTCCTGACTCAAGGCCTAGAACTCTATGTGACCTACCTACCTACATTTGGACAGTTATAGCAATAGACAGACATGCTTAGAACATAGCCTTATCAAGGAAGATTAGATAAACCAAGATATTTAGGGGCGAGGTATGGACTAGAGAAATGGTTGCCTTTAAACATGATAAAAGGAGGGAAACTTTTTTTTAGATGGATTTTTCACTTTATTTTTCCCTCTTTTTTATTAATTACTTCATTTATTTTTAGTTTTCAACATTCATTTCTGCAAGATTCTAAATTCCAAATTTTCTCCCCATCTCTCCCCTCCCCCACTCCAAGACAGAGAGCATTCTGAATACCCCTTCCCCCAATCTGCCCTCCCTTTGATCACCTCCCCCCCTTCTCTTATCCCTTTCCCCTTCTATTTTCCTATAGGGCAGTATACATTTCTATGCCCCATTGCCTGTATATTATATTTCCCCCAGTGCATGTAAAAACTACTTTTAATGTTCATTTTTAAAACTTTTGAGTTCCAAATTCTGTCTCTTCCTCCCTCCCCACCCACACTCACTGAGCAGGCAGGCAATTCAATATAGGTTATATATGTGTAACCATGCAAAACACTTCCATAATAGCCATGTTTTGAAAGACTAATAATATCTCCCTTCTTCCTATCTTGCCCACCATTTATTCTGTTCTCTCCTTTGACCCTGCCCCTCCTCAAAAGTGTTTGCTTTTGATAACCCACTCCCTCAATCAACCCTCCCTTCTATCATCCCCCTCTCTTATCCCCTTCCCCCCATTTTTCTATAGGGTAAGATAGATTTCCATAACCAATTGAGTGTGTATGTCATTCCCTCCTTCACCCAAATCCAATGACAGTAAGTCACTCATTCCCACTCACCTCCCCCCTCTTCGCCTCCACTGTAAAAGCTTTTTCTTGCCTATTTTTTGTGAAATAATTTACCCCATTCTACCTCTCCCTTTCTCCTTCTCCCAGTACATTCCTCTCTCACCCCTTAATTTTAATTTTCGATATCATCCCTTCATATTCAACCCACCCTGTGACCTCTATCTGTATGTGTATATATATATATATATAATATGTATATTATATACATATAATATATATATATACACATCATATATATATATTCCCTCCAACTTCCCTAATACTGAGAAAGGTCTCACAAGTTACAAATTTCATCTTTCCATGTAGGAATGTAAACAGTTCAAGTTTAATAAGTCCCTTATGATTCCTCTTTCCTGTTTACCTTTTCATGCTTCTCTTGAGTCTTGCATTTGAAAGTCAATTTTTCTATTCAGCTCTGATCTTTTCATCAAGAATCCTTGAAAGTCCTCTATTTCACTGAATGTCCAGTATTTCCTCTGAAGGAGTAGACTCAGTTTTACTGGGTAGGTGATTCTTGGTTTTAATATTAGCTACTTTGACCTCTGGAATATCATATTCCAAGTCCTCCAGTTCCTTAATATAGAAACTGCTAAATCTTCTGTCATCCTGATTGTGTTTCCGCAATACTTGAGTTATTTCTTTCTGACTGCTTGCAATATTTATCCCTGACCTGGGAACTCTGGAATTTAGCTATAATATTCCTAGGAGTTTTCCTTTGGGAAATCTCTTTCAGGAGTTGATCAGGGGATTCTTTCCATTTCTATTTTACCCTCTGGTTCTAGAATATTAGGGCAGTTTTCCTTGAAAATTTCTTGAAAGATGATGTCTAGGCTCTTTTTTGATCATGGCTTTCAGATAGTCCAATAATTTTTAAATTATTATCTCTCCTGGATCTATTTCCCAGATCAGTTCTTTTTCCAATGAGATATTTCACAGTCTTCTATTTTTTTTTATTCTTTTGGTTTAGTTTTATAATTTCTTGATTTCTCATAAAGTCATTAACTTCCATTTGCTCCATTCTAATTTTTAAGGAATTATTTTCTTCAGTGAGATTTTGGACACTTGGCCTTTTGCTTTTCCATTTGGCCAATTCTGCTTTTTAAGGCATTCTTCTCTTCATTGGCTTTTTGGGCCTCTTTTGCCATTTGGGTTGGTCTGTTTTTTAAGTTGTTATTTTCTTCAGTATTTTTGGGGGGTCTCCTTTAGCAAGCTGTTGACTTGTTTTTCGTGATTTTCTTGCATCACTCATTTCTCTTCCCAATTTTTCCTCTACTTCTCTTACTTCCTTTTCAAAATTCTTTTTGAGTTCTTCCATGGCCTGAGACCAATTCACATTCCTCTTGGAGGCTTTGGATGTAGGAGCTTTGACTTTGTTGTCTTCTTCTGGTTATATGATTTGACTTTCTTTGTCACCAAAGTAAGATTCTATGGACTGACATTTCTTGTGCAGCTAGCTATTGTTCCCAGCCAATTACTTGACCATTTAACTCTTTGTTAAGGTATGGGTCTGCTTCCAGTGTGGAGAATGTACTGTTCCAAACTTCTGGGGTTCTGTGCAGCTATTTTCAGAGATACCTCCAGAGAACTGCAAATCCTCAGTTCTTCCAAGGTGGCATGATGAAAGGAGAGGTGTTTACTCCTTTCCTGGCCTGTGCTCTGGTCTGCAAGTGACCACAAGCACTCCTCTCTGCCCTGGAAATGTGAAGAGGACTCCCCCTCTACCACTGCCAGAAGCTCTGCCGTGGCAATGCCCCTTCTCACTCTAGGACCACCACCCAGGACTGCCACCTAGATCCAAGCACAAGCAAAGGAAGAGAATCCTGCCTCAGTGCCAGCAAAGAGATCCCTGCAATCCCCTCTTATCAGCTACTTGATCCCCCACCATCTGTGAGCTGAGAGCTCCTGAAGCAGCCACTGCTGCCACCATCCCAGGGCTGCACCAGGGCTGAGGCCAGACCTTGCTTTTCCCTCACTCAGGTCTGACAAACCTTTCCTACCTACTGACCTTCTAAGCTGTTTTTGGCACTTGTGGGTTGAGAAGTCTGGAAACTCCTACAGCTGCCAGTGATTTAGTCCCCTGGGGCCTGCTCCAGGTTTACTTGGTCCCCTTCCCTGCTCGGCCAATGCTGAACTGCACTCCTCTCCCAGCCTGGTGCAACAGATCTTTCCCATCAACCATTCAGGTTGTCTTGGGCTGGAAGTTTGTTTCACTCTGTCTTTTTGTGGGTTCCGCTACTCTAGAATTTGTTTAGAGTCATTTTTACACGTATTTGGAGGGGTTTGGGGAGAGCTCAAGCAAGTCACTGCTTTTACTCTACCATCTTGGCCAGGAAACATTTTTTGAAGGAGTTGTGAAGAGAATGTGGGGAATTGCTTATGGCCATGTAAAATGGCATAGTCAATTCTTTAAGTTCTGCTCTGTCTTCTAGTTTCCTGAGTGAGGTAGGATTTCAAGGGTAGGAAGGCAGTGGTATTCTTGGAGTACTATGTGCAATTAAAGAATATAGGCATATGCTTTAATTCTGCAGAAGACTTTTGAAGCAGGAGCCTTCCTGTGGGAGGGGATTCACCAGTGCAAATTGGCTATCAATAATTAGTAAATCAAAGGTATACCTTCATGGAAGGTAAGAGGCAGTGAGGGAGAGTGGAAAGAACACAAGACTTTGAGTAAGAAAACCTTGAGCCTAAAGGTAGACTACTCTCATTATCTATTTAACCCTGGAAAAACCACCTCACCTTTCTCAGATCTGTTCAGTTTCCTGGTATGTCCAATGTGGATAATAATACCCGCCCTGTCTGTCTCCCAGGGTGATTGGGGGGATGACATCAGATAATGGATATGCTTTGTAAATCTTAAAGCACAA
Source organism: Vombatus ursinus (assembly GCF_900497805.2). Lineage (NCBI taxonomy): Eukaryota > Metazoa > Chordata > Mammalia > Diprotodontia > Vombatidae > Vombatus > Vombatus ursinus. The sequence goes on along the minus strand of NW_020953412.1, from coordinate 9,498 downwards.
GACACATGTGAATGTGCCTCATTATGTCAATATGATGACTGAGTGATTGGAGTAGTAGTCAGTGTATTATGGAACAGAGCTGACTGGGAATTTGTCCTTGCAGCCCTCAGGGATAATACTGAGGCTGCAGTAAAGAGAATTCATACCATCATTCATTGTATTACTGAGACCTCTACATCTGGTCAAACTGAATCCCTTATACAACCTGATGGATAAGTGGTAGGCCAACCTCTATTTGCAGGCTTCAAAGGTAGAAAAAGTTGCAGAGGCATATTTAGGGTTCATGTGCAAGAAAAAAAGCCTTTCTAATAAATTATTAGTTGTTATTGAGCTGCTTCAGACTCTTTGTGACTGTATTTAATGTTTTCTTGGCAAAGAAACTGAAGTGGTTTGCCATTTCCTTCTCCAGCTCCCTTTACAGATGAGGAAACTGCAGCAAACAAGATTAAATGACTTGTCACACAGCTAGTAAGTGTCTGAGTTTGGATTTGAACTCACAAAGTGGGGTCTTCCTGTCTCCCGGCCTGGGCACTTTGTCCACTACACCACCTAGCTGCTCTAATATTTTATAGCTATCCCAATTTAGAATGGAATGTCTTAAAAAGTAGAGGAGTTCCTCTGCACTTAAGGTCATAGAATTACAGAAGAGACTCAGTGGCATTGCAATTCAACTAAACATGAAAGGAATTCTCACTGTAACAGCCCAGACAAGTGGTTGCCCCACCTCTGCTTGTAGGCTCTCAAGGGGGAGGAATCCCCCACCTCTCATGACATCCCATTCCACTTCTATGTAGCTCTAATTGTTAGGAAGATTTTCCTGATATCCAGCCTAAATTTGTCTAAATCCTCTTGCACTTGATAGCCCTTCAAATCCTCGAAGACAGCTAGCATAGCCACCTCCCACCTCTTCGATTTCAGGGTAAACATCCTGAATTCTTTCAACAGATCCTCATATGACATAGATTCAAGGCCGTCCACCATATTACTTGGCTTCCTCTAGATGCTTTGCAGCCTAGCAATTGATAAGCATTTATGAAATACCTAATCTTCACCAGGCACCGTGCTTGGTGATAGGGATATAATACAAAAGAAGAAACAATCCTTATTTTCAAGATCCTTACATTCTCATTGGGAAGAATTTGTTAAATTTTCTTAAACTGCAGCACATAGAAGTAAACACAATACTACACATGAGTTTTGACTGGGGCAGAGTACAGGGGGACTATCACCTCCCTATTCTTTAAGATGTGCTTCTCATTGTAGGCCAAGATTGTTTTAGTTTTGAGGTGGTCACATAACCCTGCTGATTCTTACTGAGCCTGCGGTAGGTCCGCTAGCAGTCTCGTATCTTCTTTCAGTATAATAGCTTCTTAACGATACCTCACCCATTTTATACTTCAAAAAAAGGTCAACAAGACCTGGATTCAGATCCTAACTCTGGCCTTCCTAGCCTTAGGGCCACAGGAAAATCACTTTACCTCTTTGAGCCTCAGTTCCGTCATCTGTCGTATGATGATACCACATGTAGTACCTACCTCATAGGGTTGTTATGAGGCTCACATGATACCATATATATATATATATATATATATATATATATACATATGGTACTTTACCAACATAAAAATGATGTAGAGATGGAGAGTATATAAATGTATCTCCAGTATATAGTGCATACATATACTGATATAGATAATATCTACATATATCTATATTGCATACGCATAAATGTCCATATGTACATTTATATATATATATATATATATCACTTCGAGGTTCACAAAGTGTTTTAAATACATTGTTTCACGTGAGCCTAATGAGTACATGTATACACACACCAGGCACTGTTGTTGCTCCTAATGTTTATAGGGATATTGCAGGAGTTTTCAGCCAGGTAGGGGTTGAATGAAGTGTCCTCTGAGATGCCTTCCAACTCTGAGATTTGGTGGTTCTGCCCTCTGGAGTCAGAAGTGGGGTTAGAATTCAGGCCTCCCAACTCCTAGGCCAGTATTCATTCCATTGCACCTTAAAAAGCAAGGAAAAGAAAGAGAAAGCCAAACACTAACTCTGGGATAGCTTAGGTTTCTAACTCTAGGCTAGATGATGATACAAGAGAAACCAGGATGGGATGATCTAGGGAAGCTTGCAGGGTGTCTTAGAGAACTGTCAAAGTAGAAGAGAAAGAGATTTGAGCTGGGATGGGAGTTTCCCCCATTTTGCCTTGAGGCTGAGACCTTGGGAAAATGGCATTCATGCCTTGTGACTCTACCCTCCTTTTCCTCCTCTTGCTGCTGTGCTATCAGTGTTAAAGAGGAATATGAAGAGGAAAAGGCTACAATCTGCAGGGGAACCATGAAGTTTCAGAAAAAAATCAGGGACTGGATCCTGCCAAACTTATTTTTCTCCTTTCCTGAAGAATACACACACACACACACACACACACACACACACACACACACACCATGGTAGCCAAATTAGTCTCTTTAAGCCATGATAGATACCCAGGAGAGAGCAGAGCTCAGATGCCTGCTCACCTGGAGTCCATATTCTCTGTCCTGGGAGTTGAAAGCTCCCAGTAAGTGATGGTGCTCTGCTGATTGCAGGCCCCCAGAGCCCTCCTGGGTTGGATATGAGGGGCATTCGGTCACTATAATTGTTTCTTTACCTAGAATTCTGACAACTTGGAGTCCTGGGCAGACACCGAGCTCCATGGTCAACAATGTCCTCACCATTTCCCAAGGATGTTCCTCTGTCCCCAAACTCTCACCTGCTCTTGCTGCTGCCACTCTGGGGCCAAGTGAGTCTGAGCCAGGGACGTACATCTTCAGCATCACCGGGGAAGGCAACTCGAACAGGGAGGGGGCCCCTTGCAACAAGAATGATACAGGTTAGAGGGCAAGGGAGAATGTCTTTACTGTTAGCATGGGGTATGTATTGCTTAAAACCTTCTCTGAAAGTGTTTAGGGTCGGAAAGGACCCATCTGTCTGTACTGGCTTACAGGTAGGAGGTTGGGAAAGATGATTTTCACTCTTCAGTTTTGAGAAGACTTGATCAAAACTATGCTATGTAATTTATTAAAACAGCAGAACTGGATACAGGCTGCATTATAGTGAATATTCTGGGAATATCTGCCCTAAAAAGAGATGTTTCCCATGATCAGTGGATTCCTCAGTACTTTTTAGGCACTTGGATGATAAAGATGATAACCTCACAATCAGATGGCTCAACAGAGAAAGACCTACATTGTAGCCTAATTTAGGGACTTATGATGATTATATTGTTATGATGATGCGTAAATAATTCGGAAAAGAAATAAAGGGGTAAAAGACAGATCTGTACACAAAGCAAGGGAAACTGTCATTCAAGGCTATGCCTAATATCAGCTGCTTTCTGCTGTGTGAGAGTTCCCTGTGAAAGCACACAAATAGATGGAACACTCATTACACCCTTGTACTTTTCTGCAATTGTCATTTGTACTATGAAGATCCTTTGGGTGTACAGAGAGACCCTAACTGCACATTGCTCAAACTAGGTTTTGCAAGTGGAAATGGCAAGAGAATCTCGACCTTAATTTCTCATTAAAAAAAGTCAAAGGAGATTTTGGTACAAATATGTGGTTCAGGGATGTTGAACTTAACCAGGAATTCTTCATAGCCTTTGAGGGGTGGTGTAGATAAGAGTCAACTTGCAGAGTAAAATGAACACTGGACTTTAAATCAAAGGACTTGGGGCCCAGTCCCTGCTATGCAGCTTCATCCATGTGTGAACTTGAGGAAGTCACTTAATTCTCTGGGCTTCAGTGTCTTCATGTGTGAAATGAGAGAGCTGGACCAGATAACATTCAAGGTCCATTCTAACTTTAAATCTGTAAGTCTACTAACTGAGGACATTTAGCTTGGAGAATAGATTATGGTGAATGTACTAGCCATCTTCCAATCTCTAAAGGACTATCATGGGTTAGAAGGAACAGATCTGTTCCATTTTGCCCTAGAAGATAGAATTAGGTGTAAGTGGCAGAAAGGCAAACTTTGGCTTAATGAGAAGGAAAAACTTTCTGACCACTAAAATTTTCAAAGTGCAATTGACAGCTTTAGGAGGTAATAAAAACAGCAGCAATAACTCTCTCCTCCACCATATACTATCTTGTGACCTTGGACTAGTCACTTATCCTCTTAGTATTCTAAACCATACTCAGACTATAAATTACAGGGAAAGTGAAATCTCCATTGAAAGTAAGAGCTCTCTATCCTAATGAAATCACAGCTTGAGTCTCTGTCACTATCTCTATCCTAAAAACTCCCATTTTAAAGTTCACAAAGCACTTTCCCCACTACAATTCCATGAGGCTGGTACTGCAAGTAATATCAGTCCCATTTTATAGCTGAGGAAACTGAGACCCAATGATTTCATATTTCTCTCATAAATCCCCCTTCATTGGAGGTCTGCAAGGGAATATTGTATGACCAGTTGTTAGGGATGTCAAACGGGATAATCCTGTTGATATTATAGTGAGACTGGATGGTCTTTGAAGTTCCTTCTATCTGTGAGATTCCCCAAGGCTCTGAGCTGGCATTTGGTCATGGACACCATATAGTTTGGCATTGACTCAAAAATGAAAAGAACTTTTGGAGGACTCCTGGGAAAGAAAACATCACCTGGTGGAGGAACAGCAAGTGTATTGAAGTCTATTCCGAGGTCTATTTTATCACATTATTCAAATTAGAGAGAGAGGGAAAAAATGAAGGATTTTAAAGATGTTGCATTTCTAGGTAAACACATAGGTTAAATAAACACAGAGTAAGTTCCAGGAGTGTGAGCATAGCCTTAATTGAGCCTATTTCCTTGACGATACTGTGCCGTCCTGACATGGAGCTAAGGGAGGTCATCCCTATGGAAATATTTCATGAACCAAGGAAGGCCTCTGCTCCCAGGACTGAAATTCCTTTGCCAAAACATAAGCCTTTTCTTCCATAGGGGTAAAGGATGATTAAATCTACATTAAAGTGTAAATGAGTAATATCTTCATTCTTTCAAAATTATTTACTGAGTGTGTGAGGTCCTGTTCTAGGCTACCTCCCTAATCCTTTCCTGAATACAAGGAAAGGGTGGGGAGATTATGAAGAAACTGGACACTTGTAGGGGGCAATTCTGTGGAGTGGGAAAAAGGAGTAAGGAGAGTGGGAGACATTGCACACAAAACTCCCTGGCTTCATTTAAGTAGCTAACTGAAATTAAATGGGCATCTATACCATGGGTGGGGAATCTATGGCCTTAAGGTCACATGTGGCCTTCCAGATCCTTAACTGTGGCCTTTTGACTGAATCCACATTTTTCTTTGTTCTGTAAAATTTGGTTTCAGTCAAAAGGCTGCACTTCTCCACATGTGGCCTTAAGGCCGCAGGTTCCCCACCCCAATTTATACTGTATTAAGCCTTGTATCCTGAAAATATCTTATGTCCAAGGGTACTAGATCACAGACAGTTTTAAAAGTCAGAAGAATCAAATTGTATTATCATGGATTATTTTGTAGTAGCATAAATCAGAGTGCTCACATAGTTTCAGAAGGCTCTGACACAGAGGAAAATCAGACTTCAAGGAAGGAATGATCTGCTGTTGCCCTCTCATTTTTCCTAGGTCAGTGTGCAAGCAACATTGTCTAAATATTTATAGAAGCCTGGAAGTAAAAGATGGGAGAAGAAAATTCAGTTCAGGGCAACTGAGAGATTTCTTTGTCATGGATCCTGGCTTAATAATTTGTGATTCCTGATGTCCCGTCTTTTGGATAGGGACAGACTTCTCAGAACTATACCTGATGGGCAGTGAATGACCCAGGGTCATCTCTGGTTTTAAAGGAAAGTATGAAATATGTAAGAGACACCATGATCTAGTGTCTTTGGGTTTGGAGCTTGGAATCCAGGGTTCAAATTACAGCTCTGAGACTAATTAATTTTTGAGAGCAGTAGTGAGTCAACCTTGTTGAATCTGTTTTATGACCTATAAAATGGAGATAATTTTGAATAAATTTTGAATTTATTTTGAATAAAAATTTCCCATGGAAGGAGCTTTCCCATATTACCATCTACTTCACAAGGGTGTTGTGAGAATCAAATAAGATATTGTTGGTAAAACATTTTGTAAACCACAAAGTCTTATATAAATGTGACTTACTATGGCTAGAATTAGCCCTGTATATGTTTTACCTAGAAAAGACTTAGTTGTTTTCATATACCTAAGAAGCTGTTATATGAAAGATACATTTGATGTATTTTGTAGGAAAAATTATTTATTATATTGTTCAGAAAATTATTATCTTATTTAAATCCAACTTTATATGATTAGAGGGTGTTTTACCTGACTGTTTAGGAATTCCAGACATTATTGTGATGAATTTTGGGTTCCCCTAGTTATTGAATTGACTGGTTACCACACCCAGAACTTGTTTAGGGTCCACCCAAGTTTATGTTTTGGGTTCCTTCATGTGATTCATGTGTGTCTTGTGTGTAATATCTTTGTCAGATGATTCATGTGTGATTCCTTTATCAAAATCCTATACAATGTAAACCTTTCAGAATTTGGGTAGAGAGAGCCACTTCCTTTGCCACCTCACTCTCTTCTGCCAAAAAACAAAATACATTTCTTTTAAAAATGTTCTCAGTTTTGAGATCTGTTCTCAAGAACAGTAGTTTGATGGAATATACTATAGGATGGCTTCCTGCACCACTTATAAAATAAAGGGTCTGACTCTGACATTCCTTGTAACGTGATTTTATAGAATCATTTCTTCAGCCTTTTTTCCCAAATTCCTGAAATGAGCCTGGCCTCTCCTAGGGAGTCTAGACTAATGAGTATCCTGGGCCCAGACCCCTACTTTGTTTTCCCTTTTGGAAAGTCAATGAGACAGAGTCGAGCAAGCAAACAAACATTTATTTAGTATCTGCTATGACTAGACACTGTATTAGATGCTGGGTATTAAAAGACAAATGTGAAATAGCATTTGCCCCCAAGAAGGATAGGTATTGAACCTGTGCTTTCATTAATATAAGGAATATCTGGGTGAGGAAATTCTATCAGTTAAGAGAGGCATCTTCTCTGCAACTTTGGAGTACTGCGAGGTTAAGTGATTTGCCTAGGGTTACACAGACAGTGTGTGAAGAAGTTAGGACTTGAGCCCAGGTCTTCCTAGCTCCAACGCAAACATTCTATCCATTATGCCATCCTGCCCTGCAAAGAACTTACATTCTAACAGGGGAGAGAGATATATTCAGATATATTTAAAACACATGTAAAGCAGATACAATAAAATCTTAGAGCCAAAGACACTAATAGCTGAAGGAAGCAGAAAAAGAGGGCTTCTTGAAGAAAGGTGTATTTGATCTGAGTCTCAAAGGAGGCCAGGTCCTTCTAAAGGTGGGGGTGAGGAGGGAGAGAATTCCAGGCACCAGAGACAGCCAGTGCAAAGGTATAGAGATGAGAGACGGAATGTCACGTGTGAGGAACAGCAAAGAATCCAGGATGTCTGTGCTCTAGAGTCCATGGGAGGGAATAAGATGGAAGAAGGCTGGAAAGATGGAATAGGGCCAGATGATGAGGAGCTTTAAGTGCCAAATAAAAGTTTATATTTGATCCTTGAAATGATAGAGAGCTACCAAAATTTATCGAAAAGGGAATGACCTGGCCAGATCTACACTTTAGGAAAACCACTTTGGTGGTTAAGTGGAGGCTGGATTACAGTGGGGTGAGATTGGGGCGGGGTCTCTGCCAGGAATCCAACCCCACCCCCCCGGGCACAGAGAAGGAAAATGACTTGTCTTAGATTACAAAGCAAATTAGTTAATGGTAGAAGCAAATTTCCCATGCTTTCAGATATCAAGTCCAGAGCTATTTTTGCCTCTTCTCATTTGAACCTTTGAAGACAAGAGGCAGTCGGAGAGAAGGTTGGGAAATCCTTTTTCAGGTAGGTAAAAGCCCAATATTATAGCAGGAAAACGTCAAGTCAGAACTTTTATAAAACCTTCCTGAGAACAGAGAATTGGATGACTGAGAGGTCCTGGGACAGCTTCTTCCCTAGTGATCTAGGACCACAAGAGATATAGCACTCTCTGTCTAGTCTGCAGTTAGGAACCCCCAAATGTCCACACTGGTGCACTCTGTCCACCTGGAACAGTGTGTGGTCACAATTCAAGAGAATTGCAACCAGAGAAGATTAAGAAAAGAATAACTCGAACAATCCTGAAAAAGAGGCCAAGACATATGATGACAGACAGGAAGAATGCAGCTGAGAGGGTGTGTGATTGAAGTTTTTCTTGCATAGAAAGAACTGATGAGCACTATGATATAGGAGAAAAAATGCTGGGTATGGAGTCAGAGGACCTGGATTTTACATCCTGACCTCTTACTTGTGAACCATGTGGCATTTGGGAAATCACTACACTTCTCTGGGCTATTTCCTCATCTAAAAAACAAAAAAGGATTGTTGAAATCAGAGATGTCAAACAGGCAGCCCCTGTCAGCTGTATATCTGTGATACTTCCTAGTGTGGCCAGAACCAAATTGAAGTTAATTGGGAAACACTGAATAAAATGAATAAAAATATAACAGAACATATATAATGTTAATATTCTGTTTTCTAAGTCAACATTCAGCCAGCAAGGACCTTTGTTGTTGTAGATCCTTCCTTCATGGTTTGGTTAGTGGCTCTATTTCTATTTGAGTTTGACACCATTGAGCCACTAGGTGACGCATTGGGTAGAGTGCAGGGACTGAAGTCAGGAAGACTCATCTAGTGTTCAAATCTGGCCTCAGACACTTACTTAGCTGTGTGACCACAGGCAAGTCACTTAACCCTGTTTGTCTAAGTTTCCTCATCTGCAAAACGAGCTAGAGAAGGAAATGGCAAACCACTCCAGTACCTTTACCAAGAAAATCCAAATTGGGTTAGGAAGCATTAGACGTGACTGAGCAGCAAGGCCATTGGTCTGGATGATGGATCTTCAGACAGGCTCATAGTTCTAGATCCTAGAGTCTCAGTATGTGCAGCTTTAGTTTCCTGAAAGCTGGTACAAAGAATCTAAATGGGTTTCAGAAAAATTTTGAGAATTTCCTGGATTATTGAGGGAGATAGAAATATTTAGAATTCACTTCTGACTATTTTTTTTTGTTTCCCTCAACATAGATAGATAGATAGATAGATAGATAGATAGATAGATAGACAGATAGACAGACAGATGGATAGATACCAAATAATAAGCATTTATTAAGTGCATTCTATGTGCCAGGCGATGTGCTAAGCACTTTAAAAATATTATCTCATCTTATCCTCCCAAGTTTGGGAAGTAGGTACTACTATTAGCAGCTAGATGTTGCAGTGGATAGACTACAACCTCCCCAGTCTGGGGTCGGGAAGACCTGAGTTAAAATTTGGCCTCAGACACTTACTAGCTATGTGAGCATGGGCAAGTCACTTAGCCCTGTTTGCCTCAGTGCCTTTATTGTGATAT
>NW_020953411.1:0-29429 GCF_900497805.2 Vombatus ursinus | reverse complement strand
ATAAACAATATCATTACAGAAATATACTCCAGCAAAATCCAAATATATATATACAAATACTCTAAAATATACTCATGTATATGTATATTGGAGAAATATACTCCAAACAAATCCACCCAGAAAATCTGGATGGAAGGAGGAAATTTATGATTTTTACAAAATTGGTTACAAACTTAGAACAGAGACAGGAGGTAACACTGATAGAAGACTTGTTCTTTCTTGGTATCTGATGGAACTGTCTCATTTTGCTAAAAATGAAAGAAACTGAAAAACTCCTCATTTGTCTAAAGGAAAATTTATTTTTAAAAATTCAAGGAGGGGCAGCAAGGTGGCACAGTGGATAGAGCACTGGCTCTGGAGTCAGGAGGACCTGAGTTCAAATCTGGCCTCAAACAATTGACACTTATTAGCTCTATAACCCTGGCCAAGTCATTTAACCCTACACACACACACACACACACACAAAAGTTCAAAGAATCCACAAGGTGAACTACTCTTGTGAGTCTGATTCTCACCAACATGGAGAAATTGATTATGGGAGTAGAAAGGAAGGTGACTTTAGGAGGAAGGTAGCAGAATCTTAAGTTTAGAATAGAAAAGCAAAGGGAATCTGGTCATAGTCTGTCATGCATCCTTGCTTTTGCAAAGCTACTTTTCCAATAGCTGAATGAAAGGATTGATAGGATTCTCTACCCTAAAATACTACAAGGGAAGTCAGGCAGAGGAAGCCTAAACATCATCTTTCAAGAAATTATTAAGGAAAACTACCCTGATATTCTAGAACCAGAGGGTAAAATAGAAATGGAAAGAATCCACTGGTCACTTCCTGAAAGAGATCCCCAAAGGAAAACTCCTAAGAATATTATAGCCAAATTCCAGAGTTCCCAGGTCAAGGAGAAAATATTGGAAGTAGCCAGAAAGAAACAATTCAAGTATTGTGGAAACACAATCAGGATAACACAAGATTTAGCAGCTTCTACATTAAGGGATTGGAGGGCTTGGAATACGATATTCTGGAGGTCAAAGGAGCTAAGATTAAAACCAAGAATCACCTATCTAGCAAAACTGAATCTAATCCTTCAGAGGAAAAAAATGGACATTCAGTGAAATAGAAGACTTTCAAGCATTCTTGATGAAGAGACTAGAGCTGAATAGAAAATTTGACTTTCAAATACAAGACTCAAATGAAGCATGGAAAGGTAAACAGGAAAGAGAAATCATAAGGAACTTTTATTAAAGTTGAACTGTTTACATTCCTACATGGAATAATGATATTTGTAACTCATGAGACCTTTCTCAGTATTGGGATAGTTGGAGGGAATATATATAGACAGAGGGCACAGGGTAAGTTGAATATGAAGGGATGATATCTAAAAAAATTAAGGTGAGAGAAAGGATTGTACTGGGAGAGGGAGAAAGGGAGAGATAGAATGAGGTAAATGGTCTCAGATGAAAGAGGAAAGAAAAAGCTTTTAAAGTGGAGGGGAAGAGGGGGGAGGTGAGTGAGAATAAGTGAATCTTACTGTCATTGGATTTGGCTTAAGCAGGGAATAACATACACACTCAATTCGGTATGGAAAGCTATCTCACCCTTTAGGAAAATAGGGGGGGGAGGGGATAAGAGAGGGGGGATGATAGAAGGGAGGGCAGATTGGGGGAGAGCATCATCAAAAGCAAACACTTTTGAAGAGGAACAGGGTCAAAGGAGAGAATAGAATAAATGGGTGCTGGGATAGGATGAAAGGAAATATAGTTAATTTTTCACAAACATGGCTATTATGGAAGTGTTTTGCATGACTACACATGTATAACCTGTATTGAGTTGCTTGCTTTCTCAATGAGGGTGGGTGAGGAAGGAGGAAGGGAGAGAATTTGGAACCCAAAGTTTTAAAAACAAATGTTAAAAATTGTTTTTTACATGCAACTGGGAAATAAGATATACAGGCAATGGGGTATAGAAATCTATCCTGCCCTACAGGAAAATAGAAGGGGAAGGGGATAAGAGAAGGGGAGGGAAATGATAGAAGGGAGAGCAGATCAGGGGAAGAGATATTTAAGGTGTCTTGGAGTGGGGGAGGGGAGAGGTGGGGAGAAAATTTGGAACTCAAAATCTTCTGGAAATGAATGTTGAAAACTTAAAATAAATAAATTAATTTTAAAAAAACAAAAAAGCATTTTTAAAGTTATATTTAGGGGAAGAAGAATAGCAAAGGAGGGGCTCTTCTGCTGCCCAGTATACATGAAACAGTGATAAGGTAGAAGGAGAAAATAAATTTATTCAAATATCATGTTACTTGTTTTCTTTTGCAAAGGAAAGGATATTTGATCTGGGAAACAAGTAAATAATATAGAGTTGAAATTCAAGATATGTGATCAGATAATAAGAGAACACCTAACAGTTTTTAACAAATTTAAAGTACCAGGCCTGGTCTGACAGCATGCCAGATTTAGGAAAGAAACAGAAGATGGAACTTCTTAGATATTAGCAATGCATTTTGCAATCTCTTAAACTGCCTTTTTGTGCCTTCCTTCTGAGACTCGCCCCCCAATTTTCCTTTCTATGTGTTGCTTGTCCATAGTTGTTCGCATGTTGTCACCCCCAATAGACTGTGACCTCTGGGAGGGCAAACTGTCTTTTACCTTTCTTTGTATCCCCTGAGCTTAGCACAGTGTTTGGCACGTAGTAGGTGCATAATAAATGTTAGTTGATTGATAGGATGAAAAGATGTGGTCAGCATAATATATAGTTATAAAGATTCCAAACTGAGTGTAGTTATGGAAACAAAGGAGGTGTCCACTAATGGAGTGCCCCAGGTATTTGTTCTCGGTTGTGTGTTTGGAACAATCATTGGATTGTAAGATAATAAAAGCACTTAGTCCTCAAAGGGTCCTTAAAGATCTTTAAATCCAATTCCTTTATTTTAAAGCTTAGGAAAATTGAAGCTTAGAAACATCAATGACTTCCTTAAAGTCACCAAAGTAGTTGACAGATAAGTTAGGATTTAAACACAGTTTCTCTGACTTAAAATACTCTATGTTTTCCCTAATACATCACTGCCTCTCAATGAGTTGGATAAAGAAATGTTTACCAGATTTTCAGATAACAGAAAGCTAGGAGGGACCAAAAAAAATACATATTGAATAAGACAATAAACATTCAGAAAACATGATAGAATGAAAGGAGACCTTAACTGGGAATCAGAAGACAGGTGTTTGTATCTCAACCCTGCCACCTACAATCTTTGTGACCTAGGCAAGTTATGTGATGGCTCTGTTCCTCATCTATCAAAATGAGGTAGTGACAAAAAAATACATTCTAAGGCCCCTTCCAGCTCTAAAACTACAATCCTATGATCTTGACATACTAGGGTGTGGTACTGAATCAAACTACATAGATGACAATTAATAATGATGGAAAGACCTAGACTTGAGCATAAAACAATTAAATTTGCAAGGACAAGGTTGCAGAGGTTCAACTAGTTAGCATTTTGTCTCCAGAAGATATGGAAGTGTTAGTGGACCACAAGCTCAACAGGAATCAACAGTATGATATAACTGGAAATAAATTCAGTCTTAACCTAGTTTAATAGAATTTAATAGAATTAATAGTGTTAAGAATGAGGGAGGTGATAATACTTCTGTTCTCTGGTCTTATCAAATCACCTGTGAATAATTATGTTCATTTTGGGGTACAACATGCTAGAAGGGTTAATGGTAAGCTTGAGACCATCTAGAGGAGAGCAATCAGGATGGCACAAGGCCTTATCCACATGACCATCAGTTGAAGAAACTGGGAATGTTTAACCTAGAAAAGAAAAGATTTGATAAAGACATAACACCTCCCTTAAAGTATTTGAAGAGGTAAATGTGAAGAGAGAATAAACTTGTTTTGCTTGGTCCCAGAGGACATAATTAAGACCAGTAAGTGAAGAAACACAGATTTAGGGTCTATATCAAGAAAAACTCTCTTAATAATCACAATTCTCCAAAAGATAATGAACTTCAGTTGAAAATTGTGGTTTTCCTCTCACTGACAGCCTTTAAGTTAAACTAGACAGCTTCTTGTTAGAGATGATTTGGAAGGAATTTTAGGTCAGGTATAGATGCTACATTCCATAGCCTCCAAGGTCCCTTCCAACTCTGAGATTCTGTGATTCTTTGTGATTGCTGACCAATAGGCAATAATCTATGAAAAATCATGGTATAATGGAAAGGTAGTTTTCAAAATTTGGAATAAAATAAATTAATTAAGATCTAAGCTGACAATAATTCTTGAAAAAATCCTATAGATATTATTAAAGAGATGGTTTGTGAGTATTTAGGGGGGAAAAAGTAATGGTTACTAGGACTGCTTTTTTTTTATCAAGAGTAAGTATTCTCATTCTTACCTCATTTCCTTTTTTGATAATGATGTTGATGGCATTTATAGAATACTTTAAGCTTTGATAAGTATTTTGCATATATTTTTCCTTCCATCCCCAACACAACCTTATGAGGTAGGTATTACTATTATTTCCATTTTTTACACTTGAAGAAAGTGAGGTTAAAATGATTTATCCAAGGTCCCAGAACATGCATCAGAACTGGAATTGTAATCTAGTTCTCCCGGCTCCAACATTGCTATTCCAGATCAGATGTTAAAGTAAGTGATTTTTGAGGTTCCATTCAATTCTTACTCTAAAATTCCCCTCTTTAGGATCCATATATCTCATTAACTCTAGTTGGATCCAAACTGAGCCACAAAGCCAGGTATGGTTGAAATAGGACATGATCAGAAGGGGATTGATGAGTGGAGGGACAAGACGATGCTTAGCCTAGGCCAGGGAGAGAACAGATACAGAGGGACTGAGGCCCAATAGGAGAATTTCAACTCCATAAATATATAGTTCCTTTGTGACATTCCTGGTTACCTTCTTTTTCTCTGGGCTTCTTTACCAACTCCCATCCCTCTCCTAAGACCATTTCTGTTCTATTTCAGGTTAATTTGGAATCTCACCCTGGTGTTCAATTATGATTTCAGATTGCTCTTCCCACACCCACTCTAATACGTTCACTCTCTTTCTATCCATTCTCAAATGCCCACACAGCCTGAATGTTTATCCCATCCCTAGCTTCAATCTCTTCTTGTCCATGGGATACTTCTGCCTTCACTGGAGATTTAATAGAATAAAACCTTGCTCATCCTTACCGCTTCCAACTGCCTCCCTAGTCAGAAACCTATAGCATCTCTCTACTGCCTTCAGGAAAAACATCTGGATTCCTTGGCTGAGTATACATAGTAACTCTATTTCCTGACACCTACATTTCTACCTAATATTTCTTTCATTATTTCCCTTCATCAATCTCTTTGTGTCACTCTCAAACTCCAGTTTCAGAAATTGCCTAGAGAATATCCTTCTACTGTTATATCCTCCATTCTCTGCTATTGTGTTTCTATTCTTTTCAAATGCACTTTCCTCTGGAAAGGAACTTTTTTCATGTCCTAGGTAGGAGATAGACCATGTGATCTCTAATGTACTTTCCAAGTCTAACATTCTATCACTATATTCTTCTAACCTTTTCGTGGCTGACCCCATCTTTGCTATTCTGAATGCTTTTCTCTACTGATGCCTCAAAAGCTAGAATTCCTCAGCACTCTGGGTTTTATTGCTTTTCTATGACTGATTGAGAAGACATTCTTTGCAAAAGAAATCAGGGCTGTGTGGAACCCAAAGGTACCTCTGAATATCTTGCCAGATAGCTCTCCTAGATGTCCTGTCAGACACCAGGTCTCCTCCATCACCTCTGATATTCCCAGCAATATTATTCCGAAGTCTGAAACCAATGTCTAAACCAGCTCAGCACCAATTTTACTTACCTCCTGGCTCTGGAATTTTGTCTCTTTCCTGATGGGTATATCTGGGCACCTCTGAGATGGAACTTTTTTCTCTCCTTCTTGGAATCCTACATTCCACAATGTTATTTCTTGAGCTGAATTGCCTGTGGTCTCAGACTTTATAGGGTCCCCAGCCTCATCTCCAGAGAAACTGGGCACAAACGGTAGCACAAGGAGGGAGGAGACAGAGAGGTAAGCAAATGAGGGGTGGAGGCGCTAGTGGTGATTCTCAAAGGACTTTCTCCATCAGGCCCAGTGGCAAACTTCAGGAATTGTCCTCAGAGACAGGAGAGCTAAATCTGGCTATTCCCGATATTGGAGTAATTGTCATAGTATCAGACGATTTCTGGCTTCTGAAGAAACTCTTGACTGACAGAGAGCCCTAGTAGAAATGACTTTGGACGTTGTGTATCATCAAAGAATGGTAAGTTTGTGCTTCCATAAATTGCAGCTATGGGGCTGAAATAAATAGTGAAGCCTCAGGTGGGTTTATGGAGCCTCCTGAGGTGTAATGGGAATGAAAGAGAAGGTAAGTCAGCAATTATAATAACTTAAAGCCAATTGAATTAGGATCCATTAATTCAAGAGCAAAATTCACTATCAGCAGGTCTGGAGGTCATGGGTAAAACCACATGCTCATGAACCCAACTAAAATCAATCAATCAACAAACACTCATTAAGCACGTACAATGTACTAGACATTGCACTAGACTTGTAAAATCTAGAAACAAAAATTAAACTCTCCTTGTTCTCTAAAAGTTCCTATACCATCAAAGGTAAAATTTGGGAGAATCAGCAATGGCTTCATCTAGAAGGTAGCCCTGGAGTTGAACTTTGAATAAAACTGAGGATTCTCAAAGTCAGAGGTGAGGAAGTTACACTTCCCAGACACGCAGACAAGTTATGTAAAGCACAGAGAATTGGGACATGGAGAGTCCTGTGTGAAGAAAAGCAAGAAGGTGAGTTTGTCCTGAGAAGAGAGTGAGTAATGTGGAGTAATGTATAAGGTTTGAAATTTCTGTGGGAGGCAGATTGTGCTGGACTTTGAATATCAGAGGAGGTTTTATTTGATCCTAGAGGTAATAGGGATCTATTAGCTGTCAGCTAGGTGGCACAGTGGATAGAGCACTGGGCCTGAAGTCAAGAAGACCTGAGTTTAAATTTGACCTCAGATACTTACTAACTATGTGACCCTTGGCAAGTCATTTAACCTCTGTTTGGCTCAGTTTCCTCATCTGTAAAATGGAAATAAAAATTGCACCTCCCTCTCAGGGTTGTTATGAAGATCAACTGAGATAATAATTGTGAGGTGCTTAGCCCAGTGTCAGGCACATAGTATGTACTATACATGTTAGCTATTATTACTGCTAAAGTTTACTGAGTAGGGCAATGATACAGATCTGTCAGTTGTGTGGAGTATGGTGGGGAGAGGGGAAAGAATGGGGAAAAATTTTGGTTATGTCATCAAGAGTGAAAGAATATATTTCTGAGAAGTCATTCCTCTGCATTATGAAGCTTCCCAGGGCATCCCAAACACTGGGGTTCCCTTTTACATGCTGCCACACCCATATGCAGCAAATGTCAATGCTTCCCTTAATACTGAAAGTTAGGGAATCCAGTCATGGCTACTTCTTCTTCTTCCTTTAACCCCCCCCCCCCACACACCACACATTCCTCTTCTTCCACATCAGGCCAAGCCAGACAATCCAAGGTATTCATCTGAATGATGGTCTCCATTTTGTTACCAATATAATGATCATCACATTAGTACTGTGAGTTCAGTAATATGTGTTATTGCCCTGATCTACAGATCATAGGAACATACATTTAGATTAAGAAGTGACCATAAAGGTTGCTTCATTTTAGAAAAGAGTTCAGAGAGATTAATTCACTTGCCCAAAGCACATAGATAGAAAGGACTCAAAACCATGGCTTCTGATTCCATATCCAATACTCTTCCCTCCTTACCCAAATATATCTACTTCATGGTGACCTCCTTGCCGTGAGCTTGCATCCCCTTGACTTCGGCTTTGGGCTACCTTTTCATCTTTCTGTCTTCTCAGTCCTGGTCTTTGTTATCAGCCTTATATTTTCACTTTCTATTTCCTGGGAATTTGATTCTGCTATTCCCACATTGAGCAGTTCTAGGAGGCTTAGGTCTTGTCATGACTCTCTAGATCTATCATACTTTGTTATAGCATTTTGTTGTCTTCCATGGTGCCTTCATCCTTCAAAGCTCAAATTTCATTTCTCCCTCCTAGCACCCCAAACTGTCATCAGGAAGAGACCTTGGAGATTATTTATTCCAAATACCTTACCTTACCAATGAGAATACGAGGTTCCGAGGAGGGACAGGACATGACATAGTCATGAATTCGTTGGTGGCAGAGTTGGGCAATACACATAGACACATTTATTGTAACCACAGCTCAGACTCCTCAGGAATAAGGAGGACCTTGCCCAACTCCTTTGAGATCCTCACCCTTTCCTGTTTTTAACTGTGGCTACAAACCAAAGTTCCACACTTAGATTTCTTCTTTTCTTGTGACATTCTCACTTGGTGATTCCTCTTATCAGGCAGTACTATCAGTTCCTATGGATTCCATTATCATCTTCATCATCAGACTAGAGGATGTTTTCCACCTAGCCAGCCATCCCAGGCATCTTGCCTTTTGTCCTTATACTTTTGTATTCTTCTCCACCTCGATCAGCCCTGCTAGATCAGAGACAAACAAAAATGCCCCAAGTCTCTGAGGGTTGTTATTATGCTCAGTTTTAAAGTTACAGGCCAATAACATGACAGAAAAGGAAAATGAAAAATTTTGATGGGTATTTGGAAAATTGGGACACTAATACACTATTGGTGGAATTGCTAACTAGTTCAATCACACTAGAGAGCAATTTGGAACTATGCCCAAAGGGTAATACAACTGTGTATCCCCATTGATCCAGTATTACCACTACTAGGTATGTATCCCAAAGAGATCAAAGAAAAGGAAGGAGGACCTATATTTACAAAAATTTTTATAGCAGCTCTTTCTTTGTGGTGGCAAGGAATTGGAAACTGAGGGGATGCCCATCAATTGGACAATGACTGATCAAGTTATAGTATATGATTGTAATGGAATGCTATTGTGCTATAAGAAATGATGAGCAGGATGATTAAAGAAAACCCTGGGAAGACTTGTATGAAGTGATTCAAAGTGAAGTAAGAAGAACCAGAGAACATTGTACACAATATTGGCTATTCTGTATGATAATCTACTGTGAATGACTTTGCTCTTCTGATCAATACAGTGATCCAAGACAATTCCAAAAGACTTATGATGAAAAATGCTATGCATATCCAGAGAAAGAACTGATACAGTCTGAATGCAGATTGAAGCATATTTTTTCACTTTATTTTTCTTGCTTTTTGTTTTTGCAACATAGCTAATATGAAATATGTTTTCATGATTTCACATGTATAATTAATATCACATTTCTTGCCTTCTCAATAGTTGGGGGAGGGATAAGAGGGAAGGAGAGAATTCATAACTCAAAGATTTTTCTAGCAGATGTTAAAAATAAATAAATAATAAATTTGATTAAAAAAATAAAATTCCAAGCCAATTTGTCTAATAGGTGAGGGATTAGATGCAAATTCAGTCTACTAGCCCCTGCCCAGATCACTGGACCTGACCAAGCTGAGAATCCAACCATCCACCCTAAACATTTTCCCCATATTCTCTGCCTTCTCATGATAAGTTCCTCTCCCCTCTCCTCTATATTAGCACCCTTCCACTTTTTGCTCTGTAGAAATCAAATCAATACTTTAATCCTTTCATGCTTCACTTCTCTGTCATTTCCACATCATGCTGCCTCCACTCTAGCCACCATCTACATCTCTCTTTTCTCTCTCCTCTCTTCCCTCTCCCCTTCAGGGGGAATTTGGACTGCACATCTTGTATTCCAGGCTGCTAGGTCAGCTTTTGCCTTTATCTTGCTCTGAACTAAACCTTCCTTCCACATTTTTGGTCATCTCCCCACCATAATGTCTCCCTTTGCACTCCTTTTCCCTTTTATATGTTATCTTCCCATGTAAGAAAGTAAAATTGAGGGCAGGTTCTTTTTGTCTGTTTGCTTATATTTGAATCTTTAGCAATCAGCACAATGCCTGGTACCTAATAAGTAATTAATTAATGCTCTATCATTTGTTTGCCTATCTACCTATCATTTTCTGGGTCAGCTAGGTGTCACAGTGAATAGAGCACTGAGCTTGGAATCAGGAAGACCTGAGTACAAATCTGGCCTCAGACTTACTAGCTGTGTGACCCTGAGTAAGTCACTTAACCCCTATTTACCTCAGTTCCTTATTTGTAAAATGGGGACACACTGGAGAAGGAAATGGCAAACCACTCTAGCGTCTTTGCCAAGAAAACCCCACGGACTTGTCCATGGTGTTATGAAGAGTTGGACACAACTGAACAATAACAATCATCTATCTAATATTGTTCTTGCAAAATACATCAATCCACTGCCTAATGGATCAATTCATCACCCTTGTGAAATCCTAGACATTTCTTTTCCTGGCTACCACTGCCATAAATTCATTTTCTCTCTCCCTACCTCTTTGACATTAGAATTTAAATTGTTTGATATCCAGATCTGGTGCTAAAGCACTTAGTAGGTGGTTTGTGGATTTTTTTAAATCATTCATTTACTTATTGATCCATTCGTGCAGATGAATCCTAGATTTTACATATACAACCAAACTCTTTCCTGAGCTCCAGTAACATATCACCAGTAGTGGATTGGGCATTTCATACTAGATATTTGTATGAATCTCAAATTCAACATGTCTGAAACAGTACTCAAAATCTTTCCCCCAAAAATCTCTCTTCCCAATTTGCCTATTTCAGTCAAGGGCACTACTATCCTTTCAGACACTTAAGTTTGAAACCTCAAACTGTGACTCTTCACTCTCCCTCATCTTCATATCCAATCTGTAGCAAAGTGTATGTCCACTTGTTTTCTTGCATCTATCCCCTTCTCTGTAACCAAATGATCAATACCTCAGGACCTTATCACCATTCTCATGGACTATTTAACAACCTCATAATTGGCCTTCCTATCTCCAGTCTCTCCCCATTCCAATTCATCCTCCATAAAGTTGACAAAAATATTTTGTGGCAAGTTACTGTCATATCATTCAAAATAAACTGTTGTTGTTCTGTTGGTTTCAGGCCTGTCTACCTTTTTGTGACACCCTTTGGGTTTTTCTTGGCAAAGATACTGGAGTGGTTTGTCATTTCCTTCTCCAGTTCATTTTACAGATGAGGAAACTGAGGCAAACAGGGTTAAGTGACTTGCCTGGGGTCACACAGCTAGTATCTGAAGTTAGATTTGAACTCAGTTCTTCTTGACTCCAGGCCTAGCACTCTATCCACTGCCCTACCTAGCTGCCCATGCCTACTTTGTGCCAGTTACTGTGCTAAACCCTGGGGATGCAAAGAAAGGTAAAAGAAAGTTCCTCCCTTCCCTTGGAGAGCTCACACTCTAATGGGGAGACAACATGCCCAACAAATATGTACAAATAAGCTATATACTAGATAAATAGGAAATAATTAAGAGAGAAAAGAAACTGGAATTAAGAGAGTTTGGGAAAGGCTTCATGTAGAAGGTGGGGTTTCAGTTGGGACTTAATACAGGGCAAGCTTTCACAAGTGATCAGAAGAAGCAATACAAGGACACTCTCAAGGTCTCTCTTAAGGACTTTGAAATTGATTGTGTGGCATGGGAGACTCTGGTATAGGACCGCCCAGAATGATGTGCTTGCATCAAAGAAGGTGCTGTGCTCCATGAGCAAAGCAGAATTGAAGCAGCTCAAAAGAAATGCAAGGTGTGCAAATTCGGAGAATTCACCCTAAATGTTCACATGGACTACGTGTGCCCGACCTGTGGTAGAACCTTCCGAGCTCATGTCGATCTGATCAGCCACAGTTGGACACACTGCACCTTGACTCTAGCAGAGTGATGTCATTTTGATCCTCTTCGAGAATGAAGGCCAACAACCACCAAAGGAAGCCAAGGAATCCAGGAAGCAGAAATGAGAAATGAGGAAGAGCAAGACATTCCTGCCAAATTACAATTTCTATGATCACCCTTCAGTACCCATCAGCACTACACAAAATACAAAATCAAGGAAAGTATCTTAAATGAAATTGTTCAATCACTTTTGCTTTATTGGGACAATACACCAACAAACAAATTATGCATTAGAGGTAATAGAATATAAGACATTTTGGAATCATGCCCTTAATTATTACAACTATAATAAACTTGTCAGCATTTGGCTCCTGATCTCCTTCTAAGGGTTGAATATTTAGCTTCTGTCTCATAAAGCATCTGTGTATATACATATATATGTTCACACACACACACACACACACACACACACACATATGAGTCTGAGGCCAGATTTGAACTCTGGAAGATGAATATTCTTGACTTAGGCATGGCACTCCATCCACTGTTCCACCTAGCTGTTCATATATGTATCTAATGTGACAGTAATCAGTCAGCTTGGTTTTGTCATTTCCACAAACACTACATACTGGTGGAGAGATAGACATGGCATCAACATTTGTTCCTGGCAGTGGAGGATTAGGAGAAAAGAGAGTCTTTTTATCTTTTTTTTTTTTAGCTTTTATGTAGTATTTTATTTTTCCCCATTTACATGTAAAAAAAACCCAATTTTTATCATTTGTTTTTAAAACATTGAGCTCCAAATTCTCTTCCTTCCTCCCTACCCCCCCCATTGAGAAGGCAAGCAATTCGATATAGGATATACATCTGTAGTCATGCAAAACATAATAGTCATGTTGTGAAAGAAAACAGACAAAAAAAAAATCAAGAAAAATAAAGTTTAAAAAAGTATGCTTCAATCTGCATTCATACATCATCAGTTCTTTCTGTGGGGTTGGATAGCATTCTTCATCGGAAGTCCTTGAAAGTTGTCTTGGATCGTTGTATTGCTGAGAATAACTAAATCATTCACAGCTGATCATCTTACAATATTGCTGTTACTTTGTTTACAATACATTTCACTTTGTATCATCCCATGCTAGTCTCTCCAAGTTTTTTCTGAGAGCATTCTGCTCATCATTTCTTATAGTATAATAGTATTCCATCAAAATCACATACCACAACTTGTTCAGCCATTCCACAATTGATGGGCTTCCCCTCAAATTCTAATTCTTTACCCCCAGAAAAGAGGTGCTATAAATATTTTTGTACCCATAGGTCCTTCTCCTTTTTTTATCTCTTTTGGCATACAGACCTAGTAGTAGTATTGCTGGATGATAAATCATTTTATAGCCCTATAGGCATAATTCCAAATTGCTCTACAGAATGGTTGAATCAGTTCATAACTCCACCAACAGTGCATTAAAGCTTCATTTTTCCCACATCCCCTCTAGCATTTGTCATTTACCTTTTCTGTCCTATTAGCCAATCTAATAGGTATGAGGTAATACCACGGAATTGTTTCAGTTTGCATTTCTCCAATCAATAGAGAGTATATTTTTTCAAGTAGCAAGTTGTTTAAAAAAAATAAATCTGCCACTCCTCTTAAGCAATTAGGAGAAGAAGAAGTAGAAGAAGAAGAAGAAATTCCTTTATGTATATCTCCACAGTCTTACAGAACAAATTCCTACATAAGTCAAGTCTGAAAATCTGTCTCTGCATTTTAAGGTCACCAGCTCTTAGGTGAGAGAGAGGGGTGCTTAATTTTCATTCTTTTGCACTCTTGGTTTATCCTTGTGGTTTATCATTCTTTGATCAGGGTTCTAAAGTTTTTCAAGGTAATTAGTTAAGTGCTTAATAAATATTTGTTGTTATCTACAAAATCCTGAAATTTGTTCTGATTTGAACAAATCATTTCATGTTTTAAAATTTCATTTAAATGATACATTTTTTCCATCAGCTATCCATGATAAAGTTAGTTCTTTGTAAGGCCCAAGTAGATGGTTCCAATAAATCAAAATAAATAAAAATGTTTTCATTATTTCTATCTGATACTAGACATGTGCATACATTAAATTACATTTTATTAACATATTCCTAGAAAGAGTATTAACTCTATTATCTTTATTAATGGAATGTCTTTAAATTTATCTGACTTAATCAAATCTTCCACTTGAGATTCACGATTTTGTTTGAGTGAATTTGTGCTTGAGCTCCCCAATTATCCAGGTAACCTAGAAGAACTGTCTAAGGACTGGCTGTTTTAACTAAGACACAGAGTGACATACCAACAGTCCTTTGCAGTGACCGAGAGTAAACCCAGATGGAAGCTCATACCAGCTCTGCAGCAGAACCTGAGCCATTTGATGGTTTATGGACCTTCAAGAGACATTCCTGTCTTCGAAGGCTTTCCTGACTGTGGGTTAAGGGACTCTTGGACACATCCTATTTTATGGTTTCTGGAGAGGACCTTATCTCCAGAGATTCCCCTAACTCTGCTTGTGGGGTTCTTGGAATATCCTGTTTTTGGAGACATCTCCTTATCAAGCCTTGAATTGTAGACTGCTTATCACCAAGAATGCCTTCTAATTTGGGTATCAAAGGTCCACAGCACAGACCCCTTCCCACCCCTTGGGGATGGGACTCACTGACTCATTCCTTTCTAAGCCTACCTTTTCCCCCAAATTCCTTACCTTCCTTTGTTTAAAAGGTATATAAACTCTCCCTATCCATTACCTGATGTCCTGTTCAGCATAGGCTAGACAGTACCCAGGCACATATTTTTTTTCTTCACTGCTTAATAAAAATCTTTAATTTCATAGGCATCATCTTCCTCTGGTGTTCTTTCCTTTAGGGAAAAGGAGGATTTAATTTTCAAAAACTGGCCTTTATGTTCTTGGGCTTCTTCCCCTTTGAAGGAAAAAGAGATCTAAATTCCCTCAAGAGAGTGTCTGCCTTGATTTACACCTTCCAGTTCCAGTCTTTAAATTGTCCAAAGCTTACATACTGTTTTTGATTAATGTTTATGCTTTCTGAATGTAAAGTGATGTCGACTGCAATGTAGTTGAAAATAGTGAAAATTCTTCAAGAATGTCAATCATAAAACAAGATATTGAAAGAAATTGATGTCTTCTGATTTCTTTACCAAATTAGAATGAGAATTAGAAAAATGCATATATAATGGAGGATATGTGTGCCACACACATAGCAGCAGCAGCTTATAAGCTGCATGCCTTGCATCTCATTCCCCATAGTTGACTCACTTTAATAATTTCAGTTTCGAGTTCTTTGGCTACATTTTCTAGTTTGGTTTGCTTTTGGTTAGAGTGGCAATAAATGGAACATATTTTATCCCAAAATGATGTATTTTAAAATGAATAACTCATTTTACTTCAGATAATGAATCTTCAAGTGATAATTGCAATCGATGCCAAATGACGATTTTAGGAAAATTTTCTAACAACTTTGTAGCTCCTCCAGACTTTCTTCTGACAGTCACATTAGCATTAATAGAACAAAATTCAAATAATCCCAATTTCAAATATTCATTATTAAAGCCAAAATCCTTGAAAAACTTCTCTACACACAGTCTTTCTATTTCTCCTGTTACTTCTAATGCCTTTACAATCTGCAGAACTCTATTAAGGTACCAGACATCTTAACTGCTACAAATGGCCTCTTTGGCAGCTTTTTGATCTGCATGCTGTCTTCTCCATTAGAATGTACATTCCTTGAGGGAAAGGATTTTTGTCTTTGTATCCTTATCACTTGCCACAAGGCCTGATGCAAAATAGCTAGTTAATCACTGCTTTCTGATTAATTCATACCTATCACTGCAGTCCAAAACTGCAATGGACTCCCTTAGAAGAAAGGGAGGTCACCGTTATTGGATATCTTCCAATAAAATCTGGGTGACTGCATGTAGGTCACTGCTATTCTAGCATTCTTCAGATCTCTGAGGTCTTTACCAATACTGAAATTATTTGATTCTGTAATACAGAGTTTGTCCTCTAGGTCTTTCAGCATGAGACAATTACATGGACATTTATGGACACAAACTCCTTCATAATGAGAGCTCCTAATAAAAATAGCTAAGATTTATATAATATTCACTATGTGTCAGGTGTTGTGTGGTAAGCACCTTACAATTATCTCATTTGATCCTTAAAACAGCCCTGGGAGGTAGATGTGATTATTATCCCCATTTTACAGATAAGGAAACTGAGACAAATAAGGGTTAAATGATTTACCCAAGGTCCCACAGTTAGTCAGTATGTGAGATCAGGTCTTCCTGACTCAAGGCCTAGAACTCTATGTGACCTACCTACCTACATTTGGACAGTTATAGCAATAGACAGACATGCTTAGAACATAGCCTTATCAAGGAAGATTAGATAAACCAAGATATTTAGGGGCGAGGTATGGACTAGAGAAATGGTTGCCTTTAAACATGATAAAAGGAGGGAAACTTTTTTTTAGATGGATTTTTCACTTTATTTTTCCCTCTTTTTTATTAATTACTTCATTTATTTTTAGTTTTCAACATTCATTTCTGCAAGATTCTAAATTCCAAATTTTCTCCCCATCTCTCCCCTCCCCCACTCCAAGACAGAGAGCATTCTGAATACCCCTTCCCCCAATCTGCCCTCCCTTTGATCACCTCCCCCCCTTCTCTTATCCCTTTCCCCTTCTATTTTCCTATAGGGCAGTATACATTTCTATGCCCCATTGCCTGTATATTATATTTCCCCCAGTGCATGTAAAAACTACTTTTAATGTTCATTTTTAAAACTTTTGAGTTCCAAATTCTGTCTCTTCCTCCCTCCCCACCCACACTCACTGAGCAGGCAGGCAATTCAATATAGGTTATATATGTGTAACCATGCAAAACACTTCCATAATAGCCATGTTTTGAAAGACTAATAATATCTCCCTTCTTCCTATCTTGCCCACCATTTATTCTGTTCTCTCCTTTGACCCTGCCCCTCCTCAAAAGTGTTTGCTTTTGATAACCCACTCCCTCAATCAACCCTCCCTTCTATCATCCCCCTCTCTTATCCCCTTCCCCCCATTTTTCTATAGGGTAAGATAGATTTCCATAACCAATTGAGTGTGTATGTCATTCCCTCCTTCACCCAAATCCAATGACAGTAAGTCACTCATTCCCACTCACCTCCCCCCTCTTCGCCTCCACTGTAAAAGCTTTTTCTTGCCTATTTTTTGTGAAATAATTTACCCCATTCTACCTCTCCCTTTCTCCTTCTCCCAGTACATTCCTCTCTCACCCCTTAATTTTAATTTTCGATATCATCCCTTCATATTCAACCCACCCTGTGACCTCTATCTGTATGTGTATATATATATATATATAATATGTATATTATATACATATAATATATATATATACACATCATATATATATATTCCCTCCAACTTCCCTAATACTGAGAAAGGTCTCACAAGTTACAAATTTCATCTTTCCATGTAGGAATGTAAACAGTTCAAGTTTAATAAGTCCCTTATGATTCCTCTTTCCTGTTTACCTTTTCATGCTTCTCTTGAGTCTTGCATTTGAAAGTCAATTTTTCTATTCAGCTCTGATCTTTTCATCAAGAATCCTTGAAAGTCCTCTATTTCACTGAATGTCCAGTATTTCCTCTGAAGGAGTAGACTCAGTTTTACTGGGTAGGTGATTCTTGGTTTTAATATTAGCTACTTTGACCTCTGGAATATCATATTCCAAGTCCTCCAGTTCCTTAATATAGAAACTGCTAAATCTTCTGTCATCCTGATTGTGTTTCCGCAATACTTGAGTTATTTCTTTCTGACTGCTTGCAATATTTATCCCTGACCTGGGAACTCTGGAATTTAGCTATAATATTCCTAGGAGTTTTCCTTTGGGAAATCTCTTTCAGGAGTTGATCAGGGGATTCTTTCCATTTCTATTTTACCCTCTGGTTCTAGAATATTAGGGCAGTTTTCCTTGAAAATTTCTTGAAAGATGATGTCTAGGCTCTTTTTTGATCATGGCTTTCAGATAGTCCAATAATTTTTAAATTATTATCTCTCCTGGATCTATTTCCCAGATCAGTTCTTTTTCCAATGAGATATTTCACAGTCTTCTATTTTTTTTTATTCTTTTGGTTTAGTTTTATAATTTCTTGATTTCTCATAAAGTCATTAACTTCCATTTGCTCCATTCTAATTTTTAAGGAATTATTTTCTTCAGTGAGATTTTGGACACTTGGCCTTTTGCTTTTCCATTTGGCCAATTCTGCTTTTTAAGGCATTCTTCTCTTCATTGGCTTTTTGGGCCTCTTTTGCCATTTGGGTTGGTCTGTTTTTTAAGTTGTTATTTTCTTCAGTATTTTTGGGGGGTCTCCTTTAGCAAGCTGTTGACTTGTTTTTCGTGATTTTCTTGCATCACTCATTTCTCTTCCCAATTTTTCCTCTACTTCTCTTACTTCCTTTTCAAAATTCTTTTTGAGTTCTTCCATGGCCTGAGACCAATTCACATTCCTCTTGGAGGCTTTGGATGTAGGAGCTTTGACTTTGTTGTCTTCTTCTGGTTATATGATTTGACTTTCTTTGTCACCAAAGTAAGATTCTATGGACTGACATTTCTTGTGCAGCTAGCTATTGTTCCCAGCCAATTACTTGACCATTTAACTCTTTGTTAAGGTATGGGTCTGCTTCCAGTGTGGAGAATGTACTGTTCCAAACTTCTGGGGTTCTGTGCAGCTATTTTCAGAGATACCTCCAGAGAACTGCAAATCCTCAGTTCTTCCAAGGTGGCATGATGAAAGGAGAGGTGTTTACTCCTTTCCTGGCCTGTGCTCTGGTCTGCAAGTGACCACAAGCACTCCTCTCTGCCCTGGAAATGTGAAGAGGACTCCCCCTCTACCACTGCCAGAAGCTCTGCCGTGGCAATGCCCCTTCTCACTCTAGGACCACCACCCAGGACTGCCACCTAGATCCAAGCACAAGCAAAGGAAGAGAATCCTGCCTCAGTGCCAGCAAAGAGATCCCTGCAATCCCCTCTTATCAGCTACTTGATCCCCCACCATCTGTGAGCTGAGAGCTCCTGAAGCAGCCACTGCTGCCACCATCCCAGGGCTGCACCAGGGCTGAGGCCAGACCTTGCTTTTCCCTCACTCAGGTCTGACAAACCTTTCCTACCTACTGACCTTCTAAGCTGTTTTTGGCACTTGTGGGTTGAGAAGTCTGGAAACTCCTACAGCTGCCAGTGATTTAGTCCCCTGGGGCCTGCTCCAGGTTTACTTGGTCCCCTTCCCTGCTCGGCCAATGCTGAACTGCACTCCTCTCCCAGCCTGGTGCAACAGATCTTTCCCATCAACCATTCAGGTTGTCTTGGGCTGGAAGTTTGTTTCACTCTGTCTTTTTGTGGGTTCCGCTACTCTAGAATTTGTTTAGAGTCATTTTTACACGTATTTGGAGGGGTTTGGGGAGAGCTCAAGCAAGTCACTGCTTTTACTCTACCATCTTGGCCAGGAAACATTTTTTGAAGGAGTTGTGAAGAGAATGTGGGGAATTGCTTATGGCCATGTAAAATGGCATAGTCAATTCTTTAAGTTCTGCTCTGTCTTCTAGTTTCCTGAGTGAGGTAGGATTTCAAGGGTAGGAAGGCAGTGGTATTCTTGGAGTACTATGTGCAATTAAAGAATATAGGCATATGCTTTAATTCTGCAGAAGACTTTTGAAGCAGGAGCCTTCCTGTGGGAGGGGATTCACCAGTGCAAATTGGCTATCAATAATTAGTAAATCAAAGGTATACCTTCATGGAAGGTAAGAGGCAGTGAGGGAGAGTGGAAAGAACACAAGACTTTGAGTAAGAAAACCTTGAGCCTAAAGGTAGACTACTCTCATTATCTATTTAACCCTGGAAAAACCACCTCACCTTTCTCAGATCTGTTCAGTTTCCTGGTATGTCCAATGTGGATAATAATACCCGCCCTGTCTGTCTCCCAGGGTGATTGGGGGGATGACATCAGATAATGGATATGCTTTGTAAATCTTAAAGCACAAGACACATGTGAATGTGCCTCATTATGTCAATATGATGACTGAGTGATTGGAGTAGTAGTCAGTGTATTATGGAACAGAGCTGACTGGGAATTTGTCCTTGCAGCCCTCAGGGATAATACTGAGGCTGCAGTAAAGAGAATTCATACCATCATTCATTGTATTACTGAGACCTCTACATCTGGTCAAACTGAATCCCTTATACAACCTGATGGATAAGTGGTAGGCCAACCTCTATTTGCAGGCTTCAAAGGTAGAAAAAGTTGCAGAGGCATATTTAGGGTTCATGTGCAAGAAAAAAAGCCTTTCTAATAAATTATTAGTTGTTATTGAGCTGCTTCAGACTCTTTGTGACTGTATTTAATGTTTTCTTGGCAAAGAAACTGAAGTGGTTTGCCATTTCCTTCTCCAGCTCCCTTTACAGATGAGGAAACTGCAGCAAACAAGATTAAATGACTTGTCACACAGCTAGTAAGTGTCTGAGTTTGGATTTGAACTCACAAAGTGGGGTCTTCCTGTCTCCCGGCCTGGGCACTTTGTCCACTGCACCACCTAGCTGCTCTAATATTTTATAGCTATCCCAATTTAGAATGGAATGTCTTAAAAAGTAGAGGAGTTCCTCTGCACTTAAGGTCATAGAATTACAGAAGAGACTCAGTGGCATTGCAATTCAACTAAACATGAAAGGAAGTCTCACTGTAACAGACCAGACAAGTGGTTGCCCCACCTCTGCTTGTAGGCTCTCAAGGGGGAGGAATCCCCCACCTCTCATGACATCCCATTCCACTTCTATGTAGCTCTAATTGTTAGGAAGATTTTCCTGATATCCAGCCTAAATTTGTCTAAATCCTCTTGCACTTGACAGCCCTTCAAATCCTCAAAGACAGCTAGCATAGCCACCTCCCACCTCTTCGATTTCAGGGTAAACATCCTGAATTCTTTCAACAGATCCTCATATGACATAGATTCAAGGCCGTCCACCATATTACTTGGCTTCCTCTAGATGCTTTGCAGCCTAGCAATTGATAAGCATTTATGAAATACCTAATCTTCACCAGGCACCGTGCTTGGTGATAGGGATATAATACAAAAGAAGAAACAATCCTTATTTTCAAGATCCTTACATTCTCATTGGGAAGAATTTGTTAAATTTTCTTAAACTGCAGCACATAGAAGTAAACACAATACTACACATGAGTTTTGACTGGGGCAGAGTACAGGGGGACTATCACCTCCCTATTCTTTAAGATGTGCTTCTCATTGTAGGCCAAGATTGTTTTAGTTTTGAGGTGGTCACATAACCCTGCTGATTCTTACTGAGCCTGCGGTAGGTCCGCTAGCAGTCTCGTATCTTCTTTCAGTATAATAGCTTCTTAACGATACCTCACCCATTTTATACTTCAAAAAAAGGTCAACAAGACCTGGATTCAGATCCTAACTCTGGCCTTCCTAGCCTTAGGGCCACAGGAAAATCACTTTACCTCTTTGAGCCTCAGTTCCGTCATCTGTCGTATGATGATACCACATGTAGTACCTACCTCATAGGGTTGTTATGAGGCTCACATGATACCATATATATATATATATATATATATATATATATACATATGGTACTTTACCAACATAAAAATGATGTAGAGATGGAGAGTATATAAATGTATCTCCAGTATATAGTGCATACATATACTGATATAGATAATATCTACATATATCTATATTGCATACGCATAAATGTCCATATGTACATTTATATATATATATATATATATCACTTCGAGGTTCACAAAGTGTTTTAAATACATTGTTTCACGTGAGCCTAATGAGTACATGTATACACACACCAGGCACTGTTGTTGCTCCTAATGTTTATAGGGATATTGCAGGAGTTTTCAGCCAGGTAGGGGTTGAATGAAGTGTCCTCTGAGATGCCTTCCAACTCTGAGATTTGGTGGTTCTGCCCTCTGGAGTCAGAAGTGGGGTTAGAATTCAGGCCTCCCAACTCCTAGGCCAGTATTCATTCCATTGCACCTTAAAAAGCAAGGAAAAGAAAGAGAAAGCCAAACACTAACTCTGGGATAGCTTAGGTTTCTAACTCTAGGCTAGATGATGATACAAGAGAAACCAGGATGGGATGATCTAGGGAAGCTTGCAGGGTGTCTTAGAGAACTGTGAAAGTAGAAGAGAAAGAGATTTGAGCTGGGATGGGAGTTTCCCCCATTTTGCCTTGAGGCTGAGACCTTGGGAAAATGGCATTCATGCCTTGTGACTCTACCCTCCTTTTCCTCCTCTTGCTGCTGTGCTATCAGTGTTAAAGAGGAATACGAAGAGGAAAAGGTTACAATCTGCAGGGGAACCATGAAGTTTTAGAAAAAAATCAGGGACTGGATCCTGCCAAACTTATTTTTCTCCTTTCCTGAAGAATACACACACACACACACACACACACACACACACACACACACACACCATGGTAGCCAAATTAGTCTCTTTAAGCCATGATAGATACCCAGGAGAGAGCAGAGCTCAGATGCCTGCTCACCTGAAGTCCATATTCTTTGTCCTGGGAGTTGAAAGCTCCCAGTAAGTGATGGTGCTCTGCTGATTGCAGGCCCCCAGAGCCCCCCTGGGTTGGATATGAGGGGCATTCAGGCACTATAATTGTTTCTTTACCTAGAATTCTGACAACTTGGAGTCCTGGGCAGACACCGAGCTCCATGGTCAACAATGTCCTCACCATTTCCCAAGGATGTTCCTCTGTCCCCAAACTCTCACCTGCTCTTGCTGCTGCCACTCTGGGGC
Organism: Vombatus ursinus; assembly: GCF_900497805.2. Classification (NCBI taxonomy): domain Eukaryota; kingdom Metazoa; phylum Chordata; class Mammalia; order Diprotodontia; family Vombatidae; genus Vombatus; species Vombatus ursinus. The sequence goes on along the minus strand of NW_020953411.1, from coordinate 6,706 downwards.
CAAGTGAGTCTGAGCCAGGGATGTACATCTTCAGCATCACCGGGGAAGGCAACTCGAACAGGGAGGGGGCCCCTTGCAACAAGAATGATACAGGTTAGAGGGCAAGGGAGAATGTCTTTACTGTTAGCATGGGGTATGTATTGCTTAAAACCTTCTCTGAAAGTGTTTAGGGTCGGAAAGGACCCATCTGTCTGTACTGTCTTACAGGTAGGAGGCTGGGAAAGATGATTTTCACTCTTCAGTTTTGAGAAGACTTGATCAAAACTATGCTATGTAATTTATTAAAACAGCAGAACTGGATACAGGCTGCATTATAGTGAATATTCTGGGAATATCTGCCCTAAAAAGAGATGTTTCCCATGATCAGTGGATTCCTCAGTACTTTTTAGGCACTTGGATGATAAAGATGATAACCTCACAATCAGATGGCTCAACAGAGAAAGACCTACATTGTAGCCTATTTTAGGGACTTATGATGATTATATTGTTATGATGATGCGTAAATAATTAGAAAAAGAAATAAAGGGGTAAAAGACAGATCTGTACACAAAGCAAGGGAAACTGTCATTCAAGGCTATGCCTAATATCAGCTGCTTTCTGCTGTGTGAGAGTTCCCTGTGAAAGCACACAAATAGATGGAACATTCATTACACCCTTGTACTTTTCTGCAATTGTCATTTGTACTATGAAGATCCTTTGGGTGTACAGAGAGACCCTAACTGCACATTGCTCAAACTAGGTTTTGCAAGTGGAAATGGCAAGAGAATCTCGACCTTAATTTCTCATTAAAAAAAGTCAAAGGAGATTTTGGTACAAATATGTGGTTCAGGGATGTTGAATTTAACCAGGAATTCTTCGTAGCCTTTGAGGGGTGGTGTAGATAAGAGTCAACTTGCAGAGTAAAATGGACACTGGACTTTAAATCAAAGGACTTGGGGCCCAGTCCCTGCTATGCAGCTTCATCCATGTGTGAACTTGAGGAAGTCACTTAATTCTCTGGGCTTCAGTGTCTTCATGTGTGAAATGAGAGAGCTGGACCAGATAACATTCAAGGTCCATTCTAACTTTAAATCTGTAAGTCTACTAACTGAGGACATTTAGCTTGGAGAATAGATTATGGTGAATGTACTAGCCATCTTCCAATCTCTAAAGGACTATCATGGGTTAGAAGGAACAGATCTGTTCCATTTTGCCCTAGAAGATAGAATTAGGTGTAAGTGGCAGAAAGGCAAACTTTGGCTTAATGAGAAGGAAAAACTTTCTGACCACTAAAATTTTCAAAGTGCAATTGACAGCTTTAGGAGGTAATAAAAACAGCAGCAATAACTCTCTCCTCCACCATATACTATCTTGTGACCTTGGACTAGTCACTTATCCTCTTAGTATTCTAAACCATACTCAGACTATAAATTACAGGGAAAGTGAAATCTACATTGAAAGTAAGAGCTCTCTATCCTAATGAAATCACAGCTTGAGTCTCTATCACTATCTCTATCCTAAAAACTCCCATTTTAAAGTTCACAAAGCACTTTCCCCACTACAATTCCATGAGGCTGGTACTGCAAGTAATATCAGTCCCATTTTATAGCTGAGGAAACTGAGACCCAATGATTTCATATTTCTCTCATAAATCCCCCTTCATTGGAGGTCTGCAAGGGAATATTGTATGACCAGTTGTTAGGGATGTCAAACGGGATAATCCTGTTGATATTATAGTGAGACTGGATGGTCTTTGAAGTTCCTTCTATCTGTGAGATTCCCCAAGGCTCTGAGCTGGCATTTGGTCATGGACACCGTATAGTTTGGCATTGACTCAAAAATGAAGAGAACTTTTGGAGGGCTCCTGGGAAAGAAAACATCACCTGGTGGAGGAACAGCAAGTATATTGAAGTCTATTCCAAGGTCTATTTTATCACATTATTCAAATTAGAGAGAGAGGGAAAAAATGAAGGATTTTAAAGATGTTGCATTTCTAGGTAAACACATAGGTTAAATAAACACAGAGTAAGTTCCAGGAGTGTGAGCATAGCCTTAATTGAGCCTATTTCCTTGACGATACTGTGCCGTCCTGACATGGAGCTAAGGGAGGTCATCCCTATGGAAATATTTCATGAACCAAGGAAGGCCTCTGCTCCCAGGACTGAAATTCCTTTGCCAAAACATAAGCCTTTTCTTCCATAGGGGTAAAGGATGATTAAATCTACATTAAAGTGTAAATGAGTAATATCTTCATTCTTTCAAAATTATTTACTGAATGTGTGAGGTCCTGTTCTAGGCTACCTCCCCAATCCTTTCCTGAATACAAGGAAAGGGTGAAGAGATTATGAAGAAACTGGACACTTGTAGGGGGCAATTCTGTGGAGTGGGAAAAAGGAGTAAGGAGAGTGGGAGACATTGCACACAAAACTCCCTGGCTTCATTTAAGTAGCTAACTGAAATTAAATGGGCATCTATACCACGGGTGGGGAATCTATGGCCTTAAGGTCACATGTGGCCTTCCAGATCCTTAACTGTGGCCTTTTGACTGAATCCACATTTTTCTGTGTTCTGTAAAATTTGGATTCAGTCAAAAGGCTGCACTTCTCCACATGTGGCCTTAAGGCCGCAGGTTCCCCACCCCAATTTATACTGTATTAAGCCTTGTATCCTGAAAATATCTTATGTCCGAGGGTACTAGATCACAGACAGTTTTAAAAGTCAGAAGAATCAAATTGTATTATCATGGATTATTTTGTAGTAGCATAAATCAGAGTGCTCACATAGTTTCAGAAGGCTCTGACACAGAGGAAAATCAGACTTCAAGGAAGGAATGATCTGCTGTTGCCCTCTCATTTTTCCTAGGTCAGTGTGCAAGCAGCATTGTCTAAATATTTATAGAAGCCTGGAAGTAAAAGATGGGAGAAGAAAATTCAGTTCAGGGCAACTGAGAGATTTCTTTGTCATGGATCCTGGCTTAATAATTTGTGATTCCTGATGTCCCCTCTTTTGGATAGGGACAGACTTCTCAGAACTATACCTGATGGGCAGTGAATGACCCAGGGTCATCTCTGGTTTTAAAGGAAAGTATGAAATATATAAGAGACACCATGATCTAGTGTCTTTGGGTTTGGAGCTTGGAATCCAGGGTTCAAATTACAGCTCTGAGACTAATTAATTTTTGAGAGCAGTAGTGAGTCAACCTTGTTGAATCTGTTTTATGACCTATAAAATGGAGATAATTTTGAATAAATTTTGAATTTATTTTGAATAAAAATTTCCCATGGAAGGAGCTTTCCCATATTACCATCTACTTCACAAGGGTGTTGTGAGAATCAAATAAGATATTGTTGGTAAAACATTTTGTAAACCACAAAGTCTTATATAAATGTGACTTACTATGGCTAGAATTAGCCCTGTATATGTTTTACCTAGAAAAGACTTAGTTGTTTTCATATACCTAAGAAGCTGTTATATGAAAGATACATTTGATGTATTTTGTAGGAAAAATTATTTATTATATTGTTCAGAAAATTATTATCTTATTTAAATCCAACTTTATATGATTAGAGGGTGTTTTACCTGACTGTTTAGGAATTCCAGACATTATTGTGATGAATTTTGGGTTCCCCTAGTTATTGAATTGACTGGTTACCACACCCAGAACTTGTTTAGGGTCCACCCAAGTTTATGTTTTGGGTTCCTTCATGTGATTCATGTGTGTCTTGTGTGTAATATCTTTGTCAGATGATTCATGTGTGATTCCTTTATCAAAATCCTATACAATGTAAACCTTTCAGAATTTGGGTAGAGAGAGCCAATTCCTTTGCCACCTCACTCTCTTCTGCCAAAAAACAAAATACATTTCTTTTAAAAATGTTCTCAGTTTTGAGATCTGTTCTCAAGAACAGTAGTTTGATGGAATATACTACAGGATGGCTTCCTGCACCACTTATAAAATAAAGGGTCTGACTCTGACATTCCTTGTAACGTGATTTTATAGAATCATTTCTTCAGCCTTTTTTCCCAAATTCCTGAAATGAGCCTGGCCTCTCCTAGGGAGTCTAGACTAATGAGTATCCTGGGCCCAGACCCCTACTTTGTTTTCCCTTTTGGAAAGTCAATGAGACAGAGTCGAGCAAGCAAACAAACATTTATTTAGTATCTGCTATGACTAGACACTGTATTAGATGCTGGGTATTAAAAGACAAATGTGAAATAGCATTTGCCCCCAAGAAGGATAGGTATTGAACCTGTGCTTTCATTAATATAAGGAATATCTGGGTGAGGAAATTCTATCAGTTAAGAGAGGCATCTTCTCTGCAACTTTGGAGTACTGCGAGGTTAAGTGATTTGCCTAGGGTTACACAGACAGTGTGTGAAGAAGTTAGGACTTGAGCCCAGGTCTTCCTAGCTCCAACGCAAACATTCTATCCATTATGCCATCCTGCCCTGCAAAGAACTTACATTCTAACAGGGGAGAGAGATATATTCAGATATATTTAAAACACATGTAAAGCAGATACAATAAAATCTTAGAGCCAAAGACACTAATAGCTGAAGGAAGCAGAAAAAGAGGGCTTCTTGAAGAAAGGTGTATTTGATCTGAGTCTCAAAGGAGGCCAGGTCCTTCTAAAGGTGGGGGTGAGGAGGGAGAGAATTCCAGGCACCAGAGACAGCCAGTGCAAAGGTATAGAGATGAGAGACGGAATGTCACGTGTGAGGAACAGCAAAGAATCCAGGATGTCTGTGCTCTAGAGTCCATGGGAGGGAATAAGATGGAAGAAGGCTGGAAAGATGGAATAGGGCCAGATGATGAGGAGCTTTAAGTGCCAAATAAAAGTTTATATTTGATCCTTGAAATGATAGAGAGCTACCAAAATTTATCGAAAAGGGAATGACCTGGCCAGATCTACACTTTAGGAAAACCACTTTGGTGGTTAAGTGGAGGCTGGATTACAGTGGGGTGAGATTGGGGCGGGGTCTCTGCCAGGAATCCAACCCCACCCCCCCGGGCACAGAGAAGGAAAATGACTTGTCTTAGATTACAAAGCAAATTAGTTAATGGTAGAAGCAAATTTCCCATGCTTTCAGATATCAAGTCCAGAGCTATTTTTGCCTCTTCTCATTTGAACCTTTGAAGACAAGAGGCAGTCAGAGAGAAGGTTGGGAAATCCTTTTTCAGGTAGGTAAAAGCCCAATATTATAGCAGGAAAAGGTCAAGTCAGAACTTTTATAAAACCTTCCTGAGAACAGAGAATTGGATGACTGAGAGGTCCTGGGACAGCTTCTTCCCTAGTGATCTAGGACCACAAGAGATATAGCACTCTCTGTCTAGTCTGCAGTTAGGAACCCCCAAATGTCCACACTGGTGCACTCTGTCCACCTGGAACAGTGTGTGGTCACAATTCAAGAGAATTGCAACCAGAGAAGATTAAGAAAAGAATAACTCGAACAATCCTGAAAAAGAGGCCAAGACATATGATGACAGACAGGAAGAATGCAGCTGAGAGGGTGTGTGATTGAAGTTTTTCTTGCATAGAAAGAACTGATGAGCACTATGATATAGGAGAAAAAATGCTAGGTATGGAGTCAGAGGACCTGGATTTTACATCCTGACCTCTTACTTGTGAACCATGTGGCATTTGGGAAATCACTACACTTCTCTGGGCTATTTCCTCATCTAAAAAAAAAAAAAAAGGATTGTTGAAATCAGAGATGTCAAACAGGCAGCCCCTGTCAGCTGTATATCTGTGATACTTCCTAGTGTGGCCAGAACCAAATTGAAGTTAATTGGGAAACACTGAATAAAATGAATAAAAATATAACAGAACATATATAATGTTAATATTCTGTTTTCTAAGTCAACATTCAGCCAGCAAGGACCTTTGTTGTTGTAGATCCTTCCTTCATGGTTTGGTTAGTGGCTCTATTTCTATTTGAGTTTGACACCATTGAGCCACTAGGTGACGCATTGGGTAGAGTGCAGGGACTGAAGTCAGGAAGACTCATCTAGTGTTCAAATCTGGCCTCAGACACTTACTTAGCTGTGTGACCACAGGCAAGTCACTTAACCCTGTTTGTCTAAGTTTCCTCATCTGCAAAACGAGCTAGAGAAGGAAATGGCAAACCACTCCAGTACCTTTACCAAGAAAATCCAAATTGGGTTAGGAAGCATTAGACGTGACTGAGCAGCAAGGCCATTGGTCTGGATGATGGATCTTCAGACAGGCTCATAGTTCTAGATCCTAGAGTCTCAGTATGTGCAGCTTTAGTTTCCTGAAAGCTGGTACAAAGAATCTAAATGGGTTTCAGAAAAATTTTGAGAATTTCCTGGATTATTGAGGGAGATAGAAATATTTAGAATTCACTTCTGACTATTTTTTTTTGTTTCCCTCAACATAGATAGATAGATAGATAGATAGATAGATAGATAGATAGACAGATAGACAGACAGATGGATAGATACCAAATAATAAGCATTTATTAAGTGCATTCTATGTGCCAGGCGATGTGCTAAGCACTTTAAAAATATTATCTCATCTTATCCTCCCAAGTTTGGGAAGTAGGTACTACTATTAGCAGCTAGATGTTGCAGTGGATAGACTACAACCTCCCCAGTCTGGGGTCGGGAAGACCTGAGTTAAAATTTGGCCTCAGACACTTACTAGCTATGTGAGCAAGGGCAAGTCACTTAGCCCTGTTTGCCTCAGTGCCTTTATTGTGATAT
>NW_020953410.1:0-1194 GCF_900497805.2 Vombatus ursinus | reverse complement strand
GAAGAGGAAAGGAGGGAAAGAACTTGTAACTCAAAATGTAAAAAAAAAACAAAGTTAAGATTTTTTGTTTACATGTAATTGAGAAAAAAATAAAAATTAAATTTAAAAAAAGAACAAGTCATGTCAAACTAAGCATATTTCCTTTATTGACAAGATTTTTAATTAGTACCTCATTCTTAGCAAAGCATCTGCAGAGTATCTTACATTACTCTTATGGAGAAGGTCTAAAGCTATATAATAGTTGATAAAACAAATGGTTGATTTCAGATGGGCTCAGAGTAGTTGTTAATGTTTCAATGTCAGTGGATCAAGAGGTCTTCAGTGGAGGGGCAGAAGGATCTGTGGTTAACTAGTCTTATGCTGCTTAATATTTGTTCATTTAATTTGAAAATAACAAAAAGCTGAAATGGATAGCGAACATAGTGAACAACATGTTCCAGAAGGAACTCTGACAGGTCAGAGGATTGGGCTGAATCGAATATGATTAAATTCAATAGGTATAAATAAATTACAACAAAAAATCAATTTCATAAATATAAATGGAAGTGAAATAGGTAGACAACAATTATTCTGAAAAAGATCTAGGGGTTTAAGTGGACTGCCAGCTCAACGTGAGTCAGCACTTTGATGTTACAGCCACAAACTCCTAATGTGATCTCAGGTCATGGTGGCAGAGTTGACAGGCAGTGGGAAGTGACAGCCTCTCCCCTCTCCAGACCTCATCTGGAGTATGGTACTCAGTTCCAGGGACCACAGTCTAAGAAGGACATGACATTGATAAATTGAGGAATGCCTAGAGGACACTCCTTTGTAAGTGGTGAGTCTTGAATCCATGATTTATAAGGACCTGGGCATGTTTAGCCTGGAGAAGAAAAGATTCAGGAGGTCTTCAAATATTTGAAGGGATGTCATGTGAAAGAAGGAATAGACATGTTTTCCTTTTCCTTAAAGGGCAGAACCAGGAGCAGTGGGTAAAAATTACAAAGAAACATGGTGCCTATACAACCTACCTGGCAGCGACCCAATGAAAGACTGAGTAAGAGCAGAGTGTCGGGGCCGCTGCAGTGGAGAGCATGAGACCAGCTCAATGCTCAGTAACCCGGAGACGCATGGATGAGGCGGGAGACAGCAAGATGGCAGAAGTTCCGTTTATTAAGTGCTAGTAGCTTTCTTTTATAGCCCTGGTAACACCTG
>NW_020953409.1:0-2155 GCF_900497805.2 Vombatus ursinus | reverse complement strand
GCAACAGGTTGTGACCCTCAGCTTCTGCTGAGAGAAGCTAGAACTCCTGTGAGAAAATTACCCTAACAATTCCCCCGTTTTGTTTTAAAGAAGGCATCGTTGTGGGTGTGTGTCCGTCAATACCTGTAGTTGAGACATAACATTTTTAAACGTGGAGATCATTACTTTCAAAAGACATCCGACTATAGTAGGTATGCAGCATAAAAATAAGAACACTACAACAATCAGTATAATCCAATACTCAAATGACCCCCACCAATTAGAGGCATTATCAAACCAATGTAATATATTGTCTGCTGTTTTATCAGGATCCAGGTCCTCTTTAGAAGCCTTTTTTATTTCAGAAACTAATCTATATAGAGTTTCAATGTCAGATTCTATTGTGTTATTTAAGAATAGACCATTCAAGTGGTTTCTGATTACTGTCCAGTTGTAAGTAGAATTGTCATGTGTAAGTGGTGTCACACATAAATTTGTATAACGGTAATCACATAATAAATTTTGTCGTAATTTGATGAGTTCACCCTCAGCACCTATTTCCAAAGTAGTTTCCCTGAGGATTTTTAACATCAAGTAAAACTGATTATTTATCCTAGCCTCTGCTGCAAAGCCTACAGAAACATTGTTTGCGAGCTCATCTAGAAATCTGGCTTGTACTATGTTATTTTGGGCCTGGGATATTGACATTGGTAGTGAGGCAGAGGATGCAATCGAAAAACACCAATAGAGTGATGCCCATGACAACACAGCTGATGCATCGTTTTTCTCGATGTAAAGTGAGGGAATTGTGACTCTCTTTTTTCTTAATTATGGCATCGAATACATGGTCAGATTTAGTGTGGTACCAATCCTTGCTTTCTACGGGAAGCATGACTACATGAGGATGCGTGATGACAAACACCGTTTGATTAACTATTAAAGGTCCTAGGCATTCAGACACTGTACAGTTGTGGCAAGTAACATTATAATAATCGCCACCACCCTCTCTGGTGATATTCACCTTATTTCCCCACAAAAAGGCATAGCACTCCCCTAGACACACCTGACCGCCGAAAGTATACCCAATGTTGGTCCCATGGCACCACGAGTGTGGTCCAAGCACACCTTTCCAAGTTCCAAATTGTGACCCAAGTTGTTGGGTGATTGTTATGTTACCCATGGCTGCAAAAGCCTTCCAAAGATCCCTCCAAGGTTATCCCATTTCAGGAACCCATACAGGTAGGGGCAGGGAGTCATATGTCATGTTGTGAGTATCATGCCACGATTGAACAATAGTCCCACTTAAGTTCATACAGAGGCGATGTCCAGCTACACAAGGCTCCGCATGAGGCCAGCCAAAACCAGAGTCATTGTTCACCTTACATTTGTTCAGACCCCCCGCGCGAAGGGAGGTGGCGTTGGAGCAGGGCGTCCTCTGTCCGCCGAGTAGGTGAAGCTGGTGCGGCCCCCATGTCAGGAATGTTCACAGCAAGGGCAATGTTACGAACTCGCATGCAGCCCCCCTGGCTGTTATTGTGGGACCAACAAAGCGGCTGTCGCACGGACAGTCCTGCGAAGTCACACCCCACCATTTGCACAGTCTCATTGTTTTTCACCTGGAGGTCAAATTCATCTCTTACTTCTCCCGGGGAAGTATTGTTAAAAGATGTCATCTGTTCCCCAAATACTTTCCATCTCCCTGGCTCAAAGCAACCCTGTTCTGGAAGCCAGGGGGGTACCTGAAAAGCCAACCTCACAAATTTTCTAAGATCTTTTAGGTGTATCGTTATTCCCTCATTCTTTGCTACCTTATATAAAGCTCTGGCGTAATTCTCCTCATCTGTGGGAAGGAGAAGCCCTATATTTTGCCCCATTGTGTAAAGCGAAACCTTTACCTTCTCCGCCTCAGAGACCCAGTTCCGTCGGGCTGAAAGCTCGAAGCTTGCTGACACGCTATTCGTGGAGTTTAGACTCCGCCCGTGGGGTATCTGTCAGGCCTGTCATCTATCTGCCCCACGTTGGGCGTCAGTTGTCACGGCCGCTGCAGTGGAGAGCATGAGACCAGCTCAGTGCTCAGTAACCCAGAGATGCATGGATGAGGCGGGACACAGCAAGATAGCAGAAGCTCTGTTTATTAAGTGCTAGTAGCTTTCTTTTATAGCCCTGGTAACACCTG
>NW_020953408.1:0-1204 GCF_900497805.2 Vombatus ursinus | reverse complement strand
GAAGAGGAAAGGAGGGAAAGAACTTGTAACTCAAAATGTAAAAAAAACAAAGTTAAGATTTTTTGTTTACATGTAATTGAGAAAAAAATAAAAATTAAATTTAAAAAAAGAACAAGTCATGTCAAACTAAGCATATTTCCTTTATTGACAAGATTTTTAATTAGTACCTCATTCTTAGCAAAGCATCTGCAGAGTATCTTACATTACTCTTATGGAGAAGGTCTAAAGCTATAGAATAGTTGATAAAACAATTAGATGGATTCAGATGGGCTCAGAGTAGTTGTTAATGTTTTAATGTCAGTGGATCAAGAGGTCTTCAGTGGAGGGGCAGAAGGATCTGTGGTTAAATAGTCTCATGCTGCTTAATATTTGTTCATTTAATTTGAAAATAACAAAAAGCTGAAATGGATAGCGAACATAGTGAACAACATGTTCCAGAAGGAACTCTGACAGGTCAGAGGATTGGGCTGAATCGAATATGATTAAATTCAATAGGTATAAATAAATTACAACAAAAAATCAATTTCATAAATATAAATGGAAGTGAAATAGGTAGACAACAATTATTCTGAAAAAGATCTAGGGGTTTAAGTGGACTGCCAGCTCAATGTGAGTCAGCACTTTGATGTTACAGCCACAAACTCCTAATGTGATCTCAGGTCATGGTGGCAGCACAGGTGCACAGTTGACAGGCAGTGGGAAGTGACAGCCTCTCCCCTCTCCAGACCTCATCTGGAGTATGGTACTCAGTTCCAGGGACCACAGTCTAAGAAGGACATGACATTGATAAATTGAAGAATGCCTAGAGGACACTCCTTTGTAAGTGGTGAGTCTTGAATCCATGATTTATAAGGACCTGGGCATGTTTAGCCTGGAGAAGAAAAGATTCAGGAGGTCTTCAAATATTTGAAGGGATGTCATGTGAAAGAAGGAATAGACATGTTTTCCTTTTCCTTAAAGGGCAGAACCAGGAGCAGTGGGTAAAAATTACAAAGAAACATGGTGCCTATACAACCTACCTGGCAGTGACCCAATGAAAGACTGAGTAAGAGCAGAGTGTCGCGGCCGCTGCAGTGGAGAGCATGAGAACAGCTCAATGCTCAGTAACCCGGAGACGCATGGATGAGGCGGGAGACAGCAAGATGGCAGAAGTTCCATTTATTAAGTGCTAGTAGCTTTCTTTTATAGCCCTGGTAACACCTGA
>NW_020953407.1:0-1984 GCF_900497805.2 Vombatus ursinus | reverse complement strand
CCCCCTTAGACAGCAAAATGTCTAAGCAATTAATACATTATGGTGTATCTTTCAGCTATCCATTTTTATAGTGGATGTTCATCTTTATAGCTAGGTCTTAGACAAGGTATTGAACTTTTTTCCTCTCTACCAGTAGACTAGTAGTATATACATATATGTACATATATACTATACATACACACAAATAGAGATATATACACATAGAGCCATACATTTGTGTCTCAATCTGTACACCCAATATACATCTGTGTCTATCTATATGTATATCTATCTCTCAATCATCTATCATCTCTGTATTTCTATATGTGTGGGCCCTCTGCTGTAGATACAGAATATCACTAAATGACTCTAAGCATTAAAACTCCCAAAGGTAAAGATGAACTCTAGTTCTACAATGCAGCTGCCAAAGTGGTTTTCCCAAAGTTTATCCCCCACCACCACCTTCCATAATTTTACAGATAAGCCAACAAGTTCAGAGGAATTAATTGAATAGTCTTAGGTCTAGATGGATGTTACATGTCAGACTATAAATATTACTTCCCCCCCTTTGGCCATAAGCAGAGATGATATGATGACTGCTGACATTTGTATATATTCAGAGCTTTACCTCAAGAAACAATATAGCCTGGTAGATAGGGTGTTGGATTGGAATCAGGAAGCCTTGAGCATAAAGGCTGCCTGTGATATTTACTAGCTATGTAACAAAAGGAGTGAGACACTTAATCTCTCCAAACTTCATATTCCTTATCAGTCTATAAGCAATACCAGTCATCCCTACTTCACAGGTTGTCAGGCAACTTAAATGCATTCATGTACGTAAAGGGCTTTCAGGTTGACAAGTTGATAAATGTCAGTTATTATATATGTACTAATTGGTCCCTACAACAGCTCTGAAATGAGTAAAGCAAGTATTATTGTCCATTTGTAAAATGGAGGAGGGCTAGAGATGTTTATTTCATTGTATTTCGTAAAAGTTTTGTTTAGAAGCCCCACATCTCCAATATTGCAAATACTTCATCTTAAAACCTAAAGGGTAGATGATCACTGGTCCTAGTGTTTAGCACAATGCCTGGCACATAGTAAACTGTTAATAAATGTTGTTTGATTGATTCCTTCCAGCTCAAAATCTATGGTCCTCTGATCAATGACCACAATTTGTACTACACAAGAGAGAAATACACAGTGAGAGCTTTAAAATGGAGAGTAGTTTAATACATGCAGGAAGAGGATATTCTCTCTCTCTCTCTGCCTCTTCCTTCCTCTCCCACCCATTCTCTCCTTCCCTCTTTCTCCTTCTTCCTCCCTTGTCTCCCCCCACCACTGAATCAGGAAAACCTGGGTTCCCGTTTCACCTCTTACACATACTGTATGATCTATGATCCCAGGAAAGTTACTTGCTCCACAACCTGTCTCCAGACTGCCTACCTTTCCAGGTTCATTATGCATTATGGCTTTTGATGTTTTTAGCAGTCTTGGCAAGCTAGCCTTCTCGCTCTTATCTCCCTTCTCCCTACCCAATGCCAGAATACAGTGCCTCCTCTCCTCTGCCCCTTAGAACCCCTAGTTGCCTTCAGAGTTTAGATAAATGTCATGTTCTATAAGAGGAGGATCCTACCTCTCCCAGCTGGGCTTCATTTTCCCAAATTATCTTGTCTTTCCCTCCAGGCCTCTAGTCTGGTAATGACTTCCTTCCCTGAAGCCATCTCTTTCACTCCTAATGAGCTCAATCAATGTTTATAGAACAATACAGGGGTGTGCTGGTAAATGTTTAACAACCAGGCTCTCTGGGGGGAAAAATTGTATGCAGTACAAAGTTTTAATTCCATATGCATTATTAACACTTTCTTAAGACTGTCAATCAAGAAGATAATAAATCAAGCCCTGCTTTCTAATCCCATAGCCCCAGCCTGCCTTTCTCTCCCCCACAACCCGCAGTTTCCATTACCTGTCTCCAGAATTCCTTGGACTTTGGATCAAAATGGTC
>NW_020953406.1:0-2661 GCF_900497805.2 Vombatus ursinus | reverse complement strand
TAAGTACTTAATAATCTCTTCATTCTTCTTTTGTATGATTTTGAATCATCAAATACTCGGGTAGCTCAAATTTCAATGAATGTTTAGCTGGCATAATTATTTAAGAAGATTAAAAGGAAGAAAAGAATTTGAGAAGAGGAAGGCAGAGAAGCAGCGATAGTAGTAGCAATAGTAATGGCAACTTGGTTGGTTGGCTTTTACCGTAATATCTATGCTCCAGCACTATGTATAAGGCTCTCATTCTTTTAGCGTAACTTAACAAGGAATTTCTAGTGTTCCATACATGAATAGCAGAAGATTTGTCTCCAAGCAGTAAGAAAACTGGGCTACCTTGTCTATAGTATCTATCATTGATAAAAAAACCTCTGTGGAGTGAAAATAAGAGTGAATTAAGATTATCGATGTTTGGTAAAGTTGAAAGATTCTTTTGTTTGATTCTAATTACATGATGGTAGCAACTTTCAGCTCTGTTGACCCTGTAGGTCAGGATGATTGGTTCTGAAGTCTACTTGAACCCGTGGCAATGATCTGGTACAATAAACTGTGGCTTTTGATATGAGAAGGGGAAATGGCTGTGTCTACATTTAGTCACTAACAATAACAGTGTTTTGGTCAACAAATTTTCTGGCACTAATCCATAGAACAGAAACACCATTTAAGGATGATAATGATCATGATCATGATCATGATCATGATAGTAACTGACATTTATATAGCACTTTAAAGTTTAAAAAAACTTCCCAAAGAGGGGAGCCTCCAGCTTGGAGTCCCTTTAGCCTCTAGCTTGTTGGGTAGATAAATAGATCTTCTATGAAAGAGTGATAGGACATGGAGGAAAATTGCATAGGAAAAGTCATGGGTATGTGGTTATTTGTTCCTGTGGAGAGAGTGCCAATAAGTTCATAGATCAATCAAAGCACTGACAGATGAGAAAGTGAGATTCAGAGGCTTGTCCTTTATTGTACTACTAGAAAATAGTACAGGAGAATCCAATCCCACTATTCTTTTCACTAAACCATGCTGACCTAAGCAAATGGTAAAAATGGTGTAGTAAATGATCTTACCTCCCTGGAATGACTAGCCCAATACCATAGTTTAATCTAAGGCACTATAACAAGGAATTTCATTTAATAGCTAGCATTTATATAGTGTTTTAAGACTTGCAAAGCACATTACATATGTTATCTCATTAAATCCTCACAACAACCCTGGGAAGTAGGACCTTTCACTATCCCTATTATACAGATGAGGGAAATGAGTCTGAGAAAAAGTAAGAGACTTGCCCAGGGTCACACAGCTAGTAAAAATATCTGAGGTAGAATTTTTCAATCTTTCATACTAAGTCTTCCTAACTCCAAGGTCAAATCTAGTCACAGTGGCCACCCTGAATCCTAAAAATTCATTCAAGAACATTTATCGTCCATGACATATAAGTTATTGTGATAGGGACTAGTCCTATCAAGTCAACAAGAATCTATTAACCACTTACTGTAAATCAGGCACTGTGCTAAGCACTGGAAATACAAAGCAAAACAAAACCAGTCCCTGCCCACAAGGAGCTCACAGTCTAATAAGAGAGACAATCTGCAAACAAAGTATATGGGTTACTGGAGATAATTCCAGAATCATTGGGCTTCTGGGCTCTTCATCTGTAAAAACGAAGATGAATTAGATGACCTTTAAACTCTTTTCACTCCCTAAATCTATAATCCTGTGGTCTGTAGGATGAAAGTAAAAGTAATACCCTGAGATCTTTTTCCAGTAACAATGGCAAAAGGTTTTTGGTTTGTTTTTTCCCCAGAAGGATCCCATACCCTACTCAGACTAAGACAAGATCAAGTGCCACAATTTGTATTACACAAAGGAGAAATGCACAGTTGGAGCTTTAAAGTGGAGAGTAGTCTAATGCATGAAGGAAAAGGATTCTCCCCCTCTACCTCCCTCCCTCCATCCTTTTGTCTCCTTTCTCCCCTCCTTCCCCTCCCCAAGCCCACTAGTGAATCACCTTCATGTTGCATGTCCCACACACACACTGTATGATCCCAGGAAAGTTACTTGCTCCACAACCTCTCTCCAGACTGCCTACCTTTCCAAGTTCATTATGCATTGTGACTTTTGATGTTTTCAGCAGTCTTGGCAAGCTAGCCTTTTCTCTCTTATCTCTCTTCTCCCTACATTTCTCAGGCTATTCCCCAAATGACTGAATCCAGTGCCTCCTCATCTCTGCCCCTTAGAACCCCTAGTTACTTTCAAAGTTTAGATACATGTCATGTTCTACAAGAGGAGGGTCCTAACCTTCCCAGCTGGCTTCATTTTCCCAGGTTATCTTGTCTTTCTCTCCAGGCCTCCAGTCTGGTAACGACTCCCTTCCCTGAGCCTTCTCCTATACTGATGAGCTCAAGCAATGTTTATAGAACAATATAGGGGTGTGCTGATAAATGTTTAACAAACAGGTTTTCTGGAGGAAAAATTGCATGCAGGACACAGTTTTAATTTCATATGCATTATTAACACTTTCTTAAGAGCAGTCAATTAAGAAAATAATAAATCAAGGCTGGATTTGTCTGCTCATTTCCAAAGTGTAAATGGTCACATTAAAATTTTAACAATCAGTTTGCTCCATTAGAGCCAGCTCTAGAAAATGAATGGCTGTATAAACCT
>NW_020953405.1:0-1888 GCF_900497805.2 Vombatus ursinus | reverse complement strand
AGATAGATAGATAGATAGATAGATAGATAGATAGATAGATAGATAGAGGGCACAGGGTGAGTTGAAGATGAAGGGATCATATTTGGAGAATAAAATTAAGAGGTGAGAGAGGAATATACTAGGAGAAGGAGAAAGGGAGAGGTAGAATGGGGTAAATTATCTCACAAAAAAAAAACAGAAAAAAAGGCTCTTACAGTGGAGGGGAAAGGTGAGAGGGAATGAATGAATCTTATAGGATTTGACTTAAGGAGGGAAAACATACACACTCAATTGGGTATGGAAATCTGTCTTACCCTAAAGGAAAACAGGGGAGAAGGGGACAAGAGGGTAGGGGGATGATAGAGAGGAGGGCAGATTGGGAAAGGGGGTAATCAGAAGCAAATACTTCTGAGGAGGGACAGGGTCAAAAGAAAGAATAGAATAAATGGGGGGGCGGGAAAGGATTAAGGGAAATAGAGTTAGTTTTTCACAGCATGTCTACTGTGGAAGTGTTTTGCATAACTGCACATATATAATCTACATTTAGTTGCTTGCCTTATCAATGAGGGTGAGTGGGGGGGGAAGAAGGGAGAAAATTTGAAACCCAAAGTTTTAAAAACACATGTTCAAAAAAAATGTTTTCACATGCAATTGGGAAATAAGAAATACAGGAAATGGAGTACAGAAATCTATCCTGCCCTACAGAAAAATTGAAGGGGAAGGGGATAAGAGAAGGGGGGGAGAGATAGAAGGGAAGGCAGACTAGAGGAAGGGGTATTCAGAATGCATGCCATCTTGGGGTGGGGAGAGGGGCGAGATGGGGTGAAAATTTGGAACTCAAAATCTTGTGGAAGTAAATATTGAAAACAAAAAAAAAGGAGGGACTCTGAGATAAAGAATAAATCATATGGTACATAAACAAAAAATGTGATATGAAGAATATTTATCAATAAAGAAAAGAAAGGCAAAAAAACCAAAACAAAACATTATAACAATATAAATCTGTCCAACAGATTCAGATGATGGTCTACATTGGTCTAAAATTTAGGGTCTTAATTTCCAGGGGATCTTACAAATAATTTCAGCCCCCTTCCATGGGACTCTACCACCTAGAGGTGGTTCCAAATTTATTAACTACTTTCTATGAACTCAGCAAAAAAATTAGCCTTTACATAGATAGGTGCACTGTAGGCTACTGCTGAATGAAACATTCTAGGATGTTTCACCCTCAACCAGGCAGCCAGGGAGCCTGCATAAGAACCACCAAAAACAACCCATTTGTTTCTGAAGAGTCTTAATTTCTTTATAAGAAATTTCTGGAAGTAAACAGCATCTTTCAAGGCTTGCCTGCTGCTGAGGAAGTGAAGGTTGTCTGTAGAAATATCCCTGCAAATTAAAGCACAAACGAGAGATACTGTGAAAACAAAGTAGACTAGAACAATGCTTGATATCAACTCAATTGGATGCCATTTTTTTTAATTGTGGCAGCACTCAATTGTTATTCCTGTTAAACTTTGAAATTATCATTAGAAATCTCAGAGAAATATTCTGATGGGAAATGGTGCATAAGCATAAGAACCAGACAGCAGGAAGTATCTTATTTCAGCAACATTCTGTTTGGAGAATGAAGTATTACTGAAAAAAAAAAAACCAAAGAAATTATTCAAAAGGAAAATGAAGAATGTGGGAAGGCAGCAGTCACATCAATCCCTCAATATTAATCCACAAGCAACTGTTAAGTTTCTGCTGCATGCTAGGCACTTGGAACATGGAAAAAAAACCCCCCAAAATCCTGAATCTTAAGGAGCTCACACTCTCTGGGAGTGGAGATGTAATGGCACACACAATTAAATTCAAAATAGATACACAGTCAATATTAGGTAGTTGTTTTTTGATGGGGGAAGGAGGT
>NW_020953404.1:0-3608 GCF_900497805.2 Vombatus ursinus | reverse complement strand
CTTGAATTAATATTGTTCAGGTCTGATGAAGTGGAAGGTAAATCAGGTGCAGCTCTACACTATCTTAGTTGCATAACTCTATTCAATCCATGTTAAATTTTGATGGCCTCAGGTTCCTAAAAAAACACAATAATGAGCTTTATTGTGCTAAGCATTGGACATACAAAGAAATTAGAAAATAGCCCTTTCTCTCAAGAAGTTCACAGTCTAATGGGGGAGATGACATTTGAACAACTATTTATCAACATGGTAGATAGAATATATATAATATGTATCCATGATAAAATAAAGTTAATCAGAAGAGGAAGGCAACCTTAGCAGCCATCTAATCCAACCAACTTTTTTTTTTAACTTTTTTTGGCTAGGCAATGGGGTTAAGTGACTTGCCCAGGGTCACACAGCTAGTAAGTGTTATGTGTCTGAGGTCAGATTTGAACTCTGGTCCTCCTGAATCCAGGGCTGGCACTCTATCCATTGTGCCACCTAGCTGCCCCCAACCAACTTATTTTATTTACAAAGGAGAGAACTAAGACTTGCAGAATTTGTTTGACTTGCCTACTGCCCCCAAGCAGCTCACAGTCTAACGGGGGAGACAACATACAAACAACTATTTACCAACATGGTAGAGAGACTTTATGTTCATATACACGTAAATAGCTATATACTATATTAATTATATATAACTATTATAATATAATTATATAACAATATATTATATTATTATAATTATATAATAATGTTACATAACTATAAAAATAGTTACATATATATTAAAATAGTTATATATGTACATATATATGTATGTATGATAAAATGAAAGTAATCAGAAAAGGGAAGGCACTAATATTAAGGAAAGGCTTCTGGAAGAACATGGGACTTTAGCTTCAACTTGAAGCAACCCAGAGGAGTCAGCGGGTGAAGATAGGGAGGGAGAAAATTGCTGGCATTGGTTCAATCAGTGAAAATGCTTCGAATTAGGAGATGAAGTGTCTTGTTCATGGAACAAAAAGGAGGCCAGAGTCACTGGATCATTGAATAGGTGAAAGACAAAAAGGTGCAAAGAAGACTGGAAAGGCAGGAAGGGACCAGGTTATGCAGGGCTTTAAAAGCCAGAGAACTTTCTATTTGGTCCTGGAGGTAATAGGGAAACACTGGAGTTTATTGAATGGGGGAATGGGTGCTGATGGTAATATGCTCAGACCTGTACTTAAGGGGATCACATTGTAGCTGAGAAGAGGATGGCCTGGAGTGGGCAGAGACTTGAGGCTGGGAGAGTATCATTGAAGCACCTATCTGAAAGGTCTGCTGTGAAGATCAAATGAGATCATGTACCTGAAACGCTTTTTAAACCTTAGAATGCCGAACGTCCATGGGCCCTAATTTAGGTTATTGTTCCAACATTTGCAGGCTTGCTTCTTGCCACCTGCCGAGCTACTCCCCTGGCTTCAACCCTTAACTACCAAGGGTCAGCCCTGGAGAAATAAAAGGCGAGATTGTCTTGGAGGTCTCATTCTTGCTCCACTTGTGCAATTGGACCTAAATCCTATAAGGCTCATATAAGGACCAAAGGAGCTCCCACATGGAGGGATTCTTGGGGAGAATGAGGGTGGAGGAAGAATTGACTCTGGAATTAGAGAACTCAATGAAATATTTAACCTTAGAGAAGAGGCAGAAAGAATGCTGGCTATGCCATGGAGGCAAAAAGCATCAATTCAAAACCTAAGATATCCCCTTTGTTATCTTGGGTAAATTACTCAACCAGGCCCTCACTTTAGTTGTTCATAAAATGGGGAGGGGAGGTTTAAGTGGTCTCTGAGGTGCCCTCCAGATCTATATCTCTGATATTTTAAGTCGTTTTTCTTTTCTAGGTCTGTTTTCATATCTGTAAAATGAAGGGGTTAGACTAAAATCATAGCTGCTTAATCTGGAGTCTGTGAACTTTTTTACAAAAATGCAATAACTATTTCAATAGAATTTCTTTGTAAACCTATGTATGTGATTTTATGCAGTTAAATACATTATCCTTTGTAGGGCTTCTTTGGTCTCACCAGACAGCCAAGAGGGTTCTGACACCAAAAAGTCCATGATTTGAGATGACCTCTAGATGAGCTAAGGCTGGGAGTCAGAGTGGCAGACCTGGGAGTTTCCTCATTTAGAGTTTCTCATATCGAAGAAATAATAGATTTCAAAGAAATCCCCAGCCTTTAGAACTCTCCCTGGCACATACTGTAGAAGGCTCTTAATGAATACATATTGAATTTAAATAAATTGAGAACAGCTGCCCCCGACATGATGAAGAGGTGATCAGAGAACCTGAGAGCTAATAAAGTCCTGGCAAGGTTTTTTCCTCCGTACCTCACATGGAAACTGAGACTAATCTAGAAAAATGAAGTGATTATCCTTGAATGATCTCATCATGTACGAGCTCTGGTTACAAACAGTCAATCAGCAAGCATTTATTAGACACTTACTACATATGCCAGGCATATGTAGTTCCAGGCACTAGTAATAATAATAACAAAAAAAAAAGGCAAAAACTGTCCCTTCCCTCAAGGAAGTTACTTTTTTTTGGGGGGGGAACTAGGCAATGGGGTTAAGTGACTTGCCCAGGGTCACACAGCTAGAAAGAGTTATGTGTCTGAGGCCGGATTTGAACTCAGGTCCTCCTGACCCCAGGGCCAATGCTTTATCCACTGTACTACCTAGCTGCCCTGAAGTTATATTCTAACAAAGGAAAAACATCATGTATATAAATAGAATCAATAAGATATGTACAGAATAGATGGGAGATAACCTTAGAGGAAAGGCACTAGTAGCTGGAGGGACCAGGAAAGGCATCTTCAAGAATGTAATGTATGACTTGAATCTTGAAGGATGCCAGGGATTCTTAGAGGCAGAGGTGAGGAAGGAAAGCATTCCAAGAAAAGGGGATGGTCTTTATGCAAAGGTACAAAGATGGGTGATAAAGAGTTTAGCTGCAAGTATGCAGAGGACTGTGGAGTATGTGGAGGGGTCAAGATTATCTCTGCAGACCTGCTCCAGATCTCAATCCTTTGAATTAGGAGATCCCTCTAACTAACAGATAGTGATTTTTCTTTTTCTGGTGCCATGGTGTGACTATATGAAACTAGTGACCTCACAGCCAAATTGTCTTTGCAGTCAACTGCAAGCATGTATTAAGTGATCTTATCAGAGCAGTGTAGTGTTAGATTCTTGTGATAAATAAAACCTGGCCCCCAGTGGGCTTTTGGCTTTGTATGTGTTATATGTCATTTTAAAAGCCATTACACACACACACACACACACACACACACACATACACACACACATGAGCACAAACACATGTATGAGCACACATACACAGAGGCATACAATGATGAGGACCAATACAAGATCTCATGTTAACCTACAAAGCAGTTATAGAGATTGTAAGGACTAAAATGTTCACAGGAGGGGCTGGGCTAGTCAAGAAAGCTAGTAGGTACTCTGGGAGTAAAATAGCAATTCAGCCACGGTCTTGGGAAATGTATGGTCAATATGACTGCTTCCCAAAAAAGCTCAGAGTAGGAGTGGAGGCTTTTAAAATTGGGTGCAAGGATTTTTTTTTT
>NW_020953403.1:0-11323 GCF_900497805.2 Vombatus ursinus | reverse complement strand
GCAACAGGTTGTGACCCTCAGCTTCTGCTGAGAGAAGCTAGAACTCCCGTGAGAAAATTACCCTAACAGCTGAGGTCACAAAGTTCCAGGGTGGGGACTTTGGAAGGGATAGGCAATGGCATTCACACCATGACAGTTGGGGAGGGTGTACCACAGAACCCCCTTAAGATAGAATAGAGAACTGCCTGTGCTCCTTTGGTGCCACAAAGCCCTAACCCCAGAAAGTAGAAGTAAGCACAGGAACCTGGGGAGAGTGTGAGACCAAACAGGGTCAAAGACCCAAAAAAGTGTAGGGGAGGTCAGAGCCTAGCCCTGGCAAAGCCCTGCTTCAGAAACTATAGCTGAAAAGATGAGAAAACCAAACAAGACACTGAGTGTGCAAAATTGTTGTAGATCTAGATATTCCCTCAAATGTAGGGGAGAATAACTTTATAATAAGCAAAGAAGGACTCAAAGAAAAAAATGGATTTTCCACAAGGACTGCATGGAGACATTGAAGAAATAAAAGATGAAGACTCTGGGGGAAAGAGAATAAATAGCTTATCAGTGAAAGTGGTAAGCTTTTCTTAAGGAAATGACTCCCTAAAAACTACAATACATCAAAGAGAAACCAGTAAATCTCAGTCACTGCCAGAAATATTAGAACAAAATCAAGACTGAAGCAGGAAAAAAGAAATGTAATCTATATGGTATCAAATACAACTGGCCTGGGAAGCAAGACAAGAAGAAATGGTTTAAGAAACACTGGATTCCAGAAAATAATCATTAAAAAAATCAAGACACTGTATTTCATGACATCATAAACAAAACCTGTAGAAGGAAAATGGAAAAACTCACTGATCATTTCCTAAAACTCCAAAAGCAACAAACTCAGGAATGAAAAGAACTAGAATCTAAGGGTGGGATGAGATTTCCATCAATTGGGATGGGACTAGATGAACAAACTGTGGTATATGATTGTAAGAATATTATTGTGTATTAGGGAATGACAAAACATTTGCCTTTTTTTTGCAATATGGCTAATATGAAAATTTGTTTCACATGCTTTCATGGTTATAATTAATATAATACTTGCCTTCTGAATGAATGGGGTAGGGATGGGAGGGAGGGAGAGAATTTGGAACTCAAAATTTTTTTTTAAATCTTATAAATTAAAAAATTAAAAAGAAAAATGATGAAAGACAATTTCAGAGAATCCTGGATGGTATAAACTGATACAAAGTGAACAGAACCAGGAGAATAATTAATACAAAGACAATAGTATTGTTAGGAAAAACAGCTTTAGAAGACTCAAGAACTCTGATGAATGCAATGACAAACCACATTTCCAGGGGACCTATAATAAAGTATATCACCCACCTGCTTCCTGAAAGAGAGGTAGATTCAACATGCAGAAAGAAACATATGTTTTGGATATGCCCATTGTGTGGATTTGTTTTGATCGATTATGCTTCTTTTTTGCAAGTTTATTTTGGGGGGATAGGGATAGGGTTAGGAGTAATTTTAAATAAGATAAAAGTGGCCGAAGGTCGAGGATTGCAATACTAAAATGCACAAAAGAGAACAGAAGGAAATTCTGAAGGATGAAAAATTAGAAATGTTTGGGAAGTAACACGTAAAATGTATTATATATTTAATTTTTAAATGACGGAGATAAATTTAAGCACTTTGTCAGGAAAAACTTAGTTAAAGCAGTCTAGAACTGGAATATGATGGCCTATGAATAGTTGGGTTCCACTTCATTGGTAGTCTTCAAACAGTTGGATCACCATTTGTGTGTTGTTATGGCAGGGATTCTTTTTATGTATGTGATGAACTGGATGGCCACTGAGATCCCCTTAGCTAACTCTTGAATTCTGTGACTGTGATTCTGTTGGGCTAGACACCTAAATTCCATGTAATTCTTTATTTAAAGATTGGGAAAGCACTTCATTGTAGTTTTGTACACAATTATGTGCAGTGAGAAAATGATAGTCATCTTAATGGCTGGATAATAAAGCCAGGTCAAGAACAATGACAGTATTAGCTAAAAATGAGTGTACAAAGGTTAGTTATCTGAATTAAAATACACACACACTAAAAAATTATGATAATTTATTTTGTAATGTTTCTGGTTTTGCTTAGAAATTTTAAAGAGTCACTGTAACACTCAGAACAAAATCATATTTTCTTTGTGAAACACTAATGCCCCAAACAACTAGAATATTCATAAGTTATATGATATAATTCCATTCTTAGGAGTACTTATTTCAATAAGGAGGACCAGCCAAGAGTTATTAACATAGCAAAGTGATCAGCTATGT
Organism: Vombatus ursinus; assembly: GCF_900497805.2. Classification (NCBI taxonomy): domain Eukaryota; kingdom Metazoa; phylum Chordata; class Mammalia; order Diprotodontia; family Vombatidae; genus Vombatus; species Vombatus ursinus. The sequence continues at coordinate 9,020 of NW_020953403.1, read as the reverse complement.
CTAGGTCCCTGACAGAAAATGCAAGATTCACAAATTTAACACTTTTCTCCAAATACTTAAGATATTCCAGCAGTTGTGTTCATTTATGGAATGATCAAGTCCAAACCTGTTTATGGAAAGGTATAAGGGCATTAAAAAAACTCTTAAATGTGCCTGTTTTCATAACCTTGTGAAAAACTAACTGTATACTCAAATAAAGATGTACAAATATTTACCTGAATATAATCAGCTGGATTCTTTCCTTCTTCCTTAGAAACAAAGACTTTACTTTGTGCCCTCAGATATGAACTCATATATTCAGGCATTGTTTTCAAACATTTGGCACGTGGCTGAATAACTTGTACATGTAGGCAAAGCCTAGAATTAGAAAGAAAAAAATGGATTACAGCGAATCTTAAAAAATAACGTGAGTGTAAACATAAATACTCTGCTCTATAAAGACTATTGATTAATGCTGCAATAAATGGTCTCCATTATGATGTTCAATTATGCAATTAATAAAAAACAACTAGAATTAGATACTAAATAAGTCTGAATCAGACTAATTTTCCCTAAGGAGAAATTGTGTAATGTATTGAAAAGTCAAATTATGAGTCAGAGATCTCAAAATATCCAAGTTAGAACACGTTACAGCAAAACAATTTTTCAAAATGACATCAATATTTTAGAGGAGAACCTCTGATTTATTTATCCACTGTAATTCTAGTATTGGACATATGGTTGCTCTGAATATCCTATAAGAAACAAAACTTACTTATGGTGGCAATGTTTAGGATAACGATTAGAAGGAAAATCAATATATTGATTGGTTCAAAATAAGAGAACCATATGCAATATATCATATGGTTCTCTTATTTTGAGTGTAATAGGAAAAGACTGGTCAGCAATGATGTAAGAAAAAGAAAAATTATTTGACAACTGAAGTAAAAATGATATTCTGTCACTATTTACTGTTCAGACTAGTTCATATCCCCACATCCTTCCTATAATGTGGGGAAAGTAGTTAAAACAATTATAAAGAGAAAAATCTTGATTTTATATTAAATAATAATCATAACAATAATAGCAATAATTACCTTTGAATAGTGCCTACTGTGTGCCATGACTGACTGTCACTTACCAAATCTTGTTTCTCTCTCCCCAAAATGTGTTGTGTACATTCTCCTTCACTCTACTCACACAATTACCATCCAAGTAAAAGCCTTCATCACCTCTGATCTGGACTGCTGAAACAGCTTTGGCACCTTAGGCAATTACCACTATGAATCAGATTGCTCTTTTTCCATGAATCCTTTACCTTTTCTTTTCCTTCACTTATACCTTAGGTGTTTCAGATATACCTAGAAATACTCCTTACCTCCTTTAGCAAAATAGGGTTTATATAAAATTTTTATTAACAATTTTGACAGGAGGCAAAAAGTATCAAATGCATTTCTGTGCATATTTTTATTAGTTATTAATTTAAAAACAAATTAGGTGATAATGCAAATATCACAAAACCAACTGCTTCCCATAGTTTCTCTCATTAAGTTTTAATTGCCTCTGTAACCTCTGTCTTTTCTAAAGTCACTCTTCTATGAAAATAAATACAAAAGGTTGTAGTATGATATAGTGGTAGGAACTTTGTAAGTATCTTACACTTCTAAAATCCCTTAATCTAAATACAAACATCAATAATACAGCTAACCTCCAAAAAGTGAAGCATTTAACTTTTCTCTCAAATCTTAGAAAGTAAGAGTTTCTGATTGTTCTATCTTACCTTTCAATGATCTTCAACATATACTTAAAATTCTAAGAACTTTCCTACTAAAGTCTAAAATCAAAAGTAATATTTGACCAAAATCATACTGAGACCACATTAAACTTCCCTCAAGAAAAAAAAAAATTTTAACAGACTGATACTCTTGTTATTTTCCTGTGAAGAACTTACATCCATATTTGTAAAACCATAACTAATTTCAAAGACGAAAAACTTCCAAAACCTAGTAACCCTTCAGTACTTTTTAAATGTACCTTCTGTCTTTCCATTTTTCAACATATGCACGAGCCCAGAATTCTCCATTTCTACCGTCTTCTTCATATGTTTGGAAATTAGTTCTCTCTCAACCCACCTTCACAATTGGCTCCTCAGTCAATTTGTTCAGGCAGTGTATCACTTGTTCTATTTCTTCATTTATTATTGCTTCTACTTTCTTTATATAAACTGAAGCACTATTTTCAGCTAAAAATTATTGCCAAGTGTAATTTAAAAGAAAACTATAGTTAACTTTTTTACATATAGAAGACATTCTAAAATGTGAAATAAATGTGTCAGTGTTTCTGTTTTTACTTATACATTCTTGATCATAATTATGCCAATATTTTAAAAATGTGTTATAAATGTTTTATGTGAGTTGTTGAGAGGATCATAATTTTAGTAGTTCTTTAAAAAAAAAACACACATCCAGTCTGTGGGTCAAATGATGCTTTTCAACCATAATACCTAAGTCTGAAAGATCATACCTCTGAAGCTGAATTAGTCTAGCCCGGTAAAGTAACTTTCATTATAAAATAACTGTAGTAATAGCTCCACAGCCTATTTTGTAATATTGTTTTACAAATGAACCTTTCAACTAAAGCGAAAACTAACAGAAATAATAAAATGCTTTGTGCTACTTGACACATTCTAAAATAAAGGAATGTTGTTTCCATATATTTTATATACGCTGAAAATTTCACTCCTAACTATATTACACTGTTTGCATATGGACACATTTTAAGAGCATTTACTTACATCAATATTAATTTACACGGAAGAATTCTAAGACAGCTCCAAAAATGGGGCTTCAAAATCTTCATAAACTGATCTTCTGTTAAGACCTAGAATCACTAACGTCTGACAAAAATTTTTTATTCTATGTCTGTGAAAAGAAGTTTAACAATTTAGACAACAAATAGCAATAGACATTTAGAAAGGATTAAAACTGTTGAAAAATGATTTAAAATGTGTTTTATTCATGAAACTTTCAATCTGATTAAACAGTCTTCCACAAATAACTTATTTTTACTGGAAAAGGGAGAGAGAAGAAGTTTTGTTATAAAATTAATTCTTAATCAGCAAATGTTTATTTTATTTATTTATTTTAGGCAATTGGGGTTAAGTGACTTGCCCAGGGTCACACAGCTAGTAAGTGTCAAGTGTTTGATCTGAAGCTGGATTTGAACTTAGGTCCTCCTGACGTCAGGGCAGGTGCTCTATCCATTGCGCCACCTAACTGCCCTGCAAATGTTTGTTAAATGCCTACTGTGTAGTAGGTGGTGGTGATGCAAAGACAAAAAAAAAAAAATGTTTCTGTATGCAAAGAGTCTGTATGAGAGAATACCCAATGTACATATGAATATATACCAATTCTAAATGTTGTGCTATTTCTAATTCTAGTCATTGTTTATTAAGATAGTGTACGTATCTTGGAGAACCTAAGATGTCTGTATATACCAATGGATAAAAAATAAAACAGAAACAGCGATAAATAGGAGAACTATTTACCAGACTAAAAAAAATAAGAAATTTCTGTTGCCTCTCAGATTGTTTCAAGACAGTCTTGACCACAGTAGTGAAGCATAAGAGTCACATACTTTACAAATCTGCACTGAAAAGCTGCTGAGCATTCAGAGAACCATCTTGTAAGGTTCATGCCCCTTGAGCCATAGTACATGTACAATAATATCATCTAGAGCTGCTAGGGAACATCATAGTGTGTAGAGTGCCAGGTTTGGAGTCAGGAAGACCTGAATTCAAATGTGACCTCTGATGATTACTGGCTGTGTGACCCTGGGCAAGTCACTTCACCTCTGCCTGCCTCAGTTTCTTCAAATGTAAAATGTGGATAATGACAGCACTTACCTCCCAGGGTTGTTGTGAGGATAAAAGTGAAATATTTTTCAAGTGCTTTGTAAAGCTTAAAAAGGTACATTAGTTATTATTATTGTCAGAAATTAAAAAAAATTAATAGAGAATTTAATTTAAAAATGCAAACGCTGAAATAATGATGGCAGGGTTCAATTTTAAAAAGTCTAAGAAAAACATGAACTAACAAAAACAGACTTCTCATGAAAGAGGCCAAGAGAACAAACTATTAAAACTGGTTAGGAGAAATATGAAAATGAAAACAGTATGAAAAGTCAACATAGAGGACAAGTGTCTACAGGAATTTTTCTAATAAATTTATTTTCTAAAAAATATTCATGATATCTGAAGTTCAAAGAAAATAACTTGATTCTTTAAGGACAACATATGAGAGGAAATTTAATGCATCTGATTTTTTCAAAATTAGAATTCTGTCATTAACTGATCAGGCAAAGAATATTTACTCAAAAATTATTTCACTATTTTTTCATGATTTATAATTCTGTATATTATCAATTTTATCCATTTTAAAAATTGCAGTAGTAAACAGAAATCATCATACCTGTCTACAACTTCTCCTTTTCTTTCTCTCGCAGTCATGTTTAACAGAGTTGGCCTGAAATGATCTCTAATATGCCCATATTATACACTTAATATCAAAAAACAGAATTCAAGTAAAATTAAGTGGACACTGTTAATATCAAATTGTTAAGTTAAAGCGAAAGACATTCCCTTCAGTTAGAAATTTTAACTATGTAAGTGCAAAGTGGCATGTACTATCAGTTACAATCATTATAAGGAGATTTTGCTTGCCTTTGGGAGGAATTTGCTTTGTGGCTAACATTTGGGTGTTTGTTGGGATAAATTTGTGATATCAAGACAAAATCTGTCAAATGTTTTAAAAATAAAATCTAGGGCAACTAGGTGGCGCAATGAATAGAGCTCTGACCTTAGAGTCAGGAGGACCTGAGTTCAAATGCAGCCTCAGACACTTAACACTTACTAGCTGTATGACGTTGGGCAACTCACTTAACCCCAATCGCCTCACCAAAAAAATAAAAATAAAAATAAAATCTAGATAAATAATAGTTTACGTTTTCCAGAACTTTAAGTCTAATAGCCCTGTCAACAAATAAATTGTGTTAGACAGGTATTATTTGTTCCTGATGAATCTGTTTGCTTTCTAATCATGGTTTTATTTTCTAAATCACCACTGAGCCATCCCTTTAAAAATATACCCAAGAATTTTGCCAGGAAAAGAAATCCAGCTCACTCGCCTATAGTCTGCAGACTCCATTCCCTTAAAAAAGAAATAAAGAGGCAGGGGAATGGGTATGTCGTTTCTTTTTGTTGGCAGTTTAAGTTCTTTCTCAATGTTAGCACCCCTAACTCTTCTTGAGGGATCATGTTATTCCTTTGTATTCATCTTCCATTACCTGTCTTTTGCTTCCATCTTCTGTACAAATCTTTTAAAAATAAAGTTTAGTTGATTCGTTTACTGTGTATCCTTATCATTACCTTCAGACAACTCCATTTTTCTTCCAAATCAGAAATTGTCTATCTTTGTGCCTTCACAATTTCATTCCTGAGTTATCTGTCCCTCCTGGGTTGACTTTCTCCCTACAGTTTAAAGCCACAGGACCCTACACAGTCTGAAAGTGAGTTCACCTAAGCACAGAAGTTCATATGATTCCTTTGACCCCAGCATCCAAGAAACAAAGAAAAAATAAGTGATTCTCAAGACCCACATGGCTTCCTTCCACCATGATTAAACTAGAGAAGTGGAAAGAAAGAAAGAGTGTTAAGAATCACAGATTTTACAATACCTATCAATATTCATTTAACTGTTAATCTTTAAATGTGAACCTGTAATCCAGCAAACAACAAGTCAAGCTGCTAAGGGGGCTGAACCATATCAAAATTGACGTTATAAATAGTGCTAGAAAACAGAAGTCACATCAAAGGGTATCTCACAGCTTCTCCTGGAGGAGCAAGTAAAGGAGTTGGAGAGTTGGGTTTCATAATGTATCCAAAGCCAGTAACATTTCATGAGATCCTTGGTCACCTTCCTTTATGGTATATATAAACACAACACAAACAAACAAACAAACAAACAAACAGAAAAAAACAACATGAGGATCACAGCATCACAGATCAGAGAATCATTAGTTTAGAGATATCAGGGACATATTAGGGGTTATTGTGGAAAACCCCTCAATTTTACAAATGAAGAGACTGAGGACTGCACACATTAAGGGCTTTGTTCAACAGAGTAAAGTGTCAGGTCCAGGACTGGAATCCAGGTCCTCTGAAATCAACTCTAGCATTCTGAAGTTCATTCAGAAACATCTGATACACTGGGTGAGATGATAGGAAAAGTATATTAACAACTAGAAAGTCAGCATATATGAGAAATGGGCTCTGAATCCAGGTCCTCTGATGTCAGAGGCAGTTCTGTTTCTACTGTACCCTATTGCATTCTATATCATATCATATTTTTTTAAAAAAGGTCTTGATAGCCTAGAATAGTGAGTAGAATCTAGTTAGATTTAATTTAATAGAGATATAGAATGTTAAATAAATAGGTTTCATATAAATGAGGCAAGGCACAGTAAGTTATCTGAAAAAGATTGAGGAGGAGGAAGATGTTAGTAGACTGAAAGCTCAGTGAGTCAACAGTGTGCAAGTATAGCCCCAAAAATGCTAATGTAATCTTAGGTTGCATTAACAGAAGCATAATAGCTTTCCAGAAAGAGGTGATAGTGGAACTTGTATTCTGTGCTCTCAGATAAAATCAAACTGAGAAATTGTGTGCAGTTTGGCATATCACATTTTAAGGACATTGATAAGCTGGATAGTATTCATGAGGGTAGTCAGGATGGTGAAAAGTCTTAGCTTCATGCCATATGAAGACAGGTAGAAGGAAATGGGGACTGGCTCTTAACTGTTCTCCAATGCTTACTAGCTGTATAACTATGGACAAGTGAGAGCCTTCCTGAACCTTAATTTCCTCATTGGTAAAATGGTGAAAATAACTTTTGTAGTATGTAAGGTAAAGGATTGTTGTGGGGTTCAAATAAGAGAGTCTGTATGAAATGCTTTCTAACTCTGAAAATGCTGTGTAATCATCAAGATACTGTCTCCTAGGTTTTCTTTTTGGGACAAATTAGGTAGACAACCATTGAGAAAGTTCAAAAATTTGATTTTAGTTATTTTTCCTTAAGACTTGGCTTTCAGTTTAAAATCTTTGTAAATATATACCCTTATTTTCAAGTGTTTGATATCTGAGCCATAAAACCTAAATTAAGTTTACTTTTTGGGTTAGAGGATAAGCAGCTATTTGGATAGCTCATCTTATTTTATTCTCCAGTGTGATTTTTTATTATGCTTTTTTTTTCTGGAATGGCATCTCTCTGATTTCATAATTGATTTCTTTTAAAATCTAATTAGAAATACTAACTTATGCTAAATTCTTCCTAATGTTGTATTTATATTAGGAGAAGCAAAAGAGTATATTGCAATTTGGAGAGCAAATGTGGGTTTGTGGTAAGAAAAAAATCTGCTAATTGCAATTACTATGAAGCTTGGCCATGTTTCCTGGAAAAAGTAAGGTGTTCTTTAATTATGCCTCACCTATTAAGTTTTGAGTCTCAATTGGTAATAACATTTTATGTCTACCATTTGTTTGGAAAACCTGTGAAATTAGGATAATAGAAAAGAAAACCTCTTAATGGCTTTACCAGACCAAGAATTTGTTTATTCCCCTCCAGGACCCCTCAGACCATTCTCCATCTGTTGAAATTTTACTCATTCTCTTAATTCCATTTCAAATGCCATCTTCCCTCAGATATTTCCCTGGCACCTCTCTCCACCTCTCTCTTTTTTTTTTTTGGCCACTCCCTCCCTCTACCCAATCCTCTGCAGCACCAAAGGTGGAAGTATCCTTTCTTCCTCAGACCTCATCATGCCTTGGCTTCTTCCTCTCTTTCACCCTTATCATTTAATATTATTATTATTTGTATATGGGTTCTACTGCCAACTAGACTGTAAACTACAAGGACCATGTCAGACTTCTCTTTGGGTATTTCATAGCACATAGCAGAAATCTTGGCACAATAAAAGCTTAATGCCATGGATATTTGCTAAAGTCTTCAACATTCCTCCACATCTATTGGAATAGGCTGGAAGCACAGTATAGCAACTCTTTAGTATATGAGACATATATGTTCTATACTGGGAATGTACACAGAACAAATCTTATTTTTGCCATTGAATTATGAAATCAATGATGAAATCAGAGAGATGCCATTCCAGAAAAAAAAGCATAATAAAAAAATCACACTGGAGAATAAAATAAGTCTTTTATATGTTTAAAGATTAAACAGTTTGGCAATATAAACAATATATATTAAGTCTCAAAATAATAATGCTGAACTTGGGCAAAAAAACTCAGAATTGGTACACTGAGATAGTATATGGAATTAATATGACATGGGGAGTTACCAATTTGGTGATTTTTTTCAGAGGTTTTAAATTGTCTTTTACATCTAATTTTGAATGTTCTAAAAAGAAAAAAAAGCTTTTTTAACATACAATTCACTTACTATCCTCTTTTGAATCCAAGCTAAGAGCTTAAAGTAATTCTGGCTCCATAAGGACTGGCTACAGAAAGTGTAAGGTAAAGTAGAAGGAGCATAGTCCTTGGATGAGGGGAATAGATTCTGGTCAGCCTATTGTCTCTCAGGTATCTCCAAATTGTGTTTGTTTCTCCCCACGTAAAAAAAGCCCCACGAGTAGCCAGAAGCTCTGACACCATATGCCTTTGGCATGGCATCTGTGGATAAAGAAACCTGCACATATTCCAGCTGTCACTTTGGTATTTTTAACTTGAATCTTGTTATACTGGTCTAGAAGCCAAGGCCAATGCCCTCACCAGTTTGGAAGAGGACGAGCAAGAGCCTGACAAGTCACTTAAACACAAATTGTAAGATGACATGTGCCAAATGTGTTCCCAAAATTATAAAATCGTGCAACACTGAAATGTCAAATTCTGTGGTGGGCCACCTTATATCAAAGGACATCTTGTACTTATAACATGGAATCTTGTTCTTATAACATGGAATCTTGTTCTTAT
>NW_020953402.1:0-21255 GCF_900497805.2 Vombatus ursinus | reverse complement strand
GGAATCTTGTTCTTATAACATGGAATCTTGTTCTTATAACATGGAATGTAATTTCAGAGGAAATGCTTCAGGCCTGTCTTCATAAAAGGGAAACTACAAATGTTGTTAAGTAAAGCAATATTTAATGATATTTTTTCATTTAATTTTAGAAATAGTTTATCAAACCAGCACAAATATATAGGAAAAAAAACAGCATGTTAATGTAGAAAAACCAATCACAGACATGGCCTTTAAAAATTAATTTTACAATTTACAAGGTAGGACCTCAAAAGCCCTTAAATCTCAGTCACAGACAAGTATTTAAATACAATTTTATAACAAAGAAAAAATTGAAGGTGAAATTGAAAAGAGTTTCTGCAAATGAGCAGATAGTAGGTACTTAATAAATGCTTGTTTCAAATGATGAGCAGTCAGATTTAAAAAAAAAAAACCTGGAAAGACTGACTGATGAACTGATGCTGGGAGAAGTGAGCAGAACCAGAAGAACATTGTACACAGTAACAGCAACATTGTGCGATTGGCCAACTTTGATAGACTTAGATTTTGCCTTTTTTTTTTGTTTTGTTTTTCTGTTCTCTTGGTTCTTCCCTTTTGTTCTGAGTCTTCTTTCACAACATGATTAATGTGGAAATATGTTTAATATGATTGTACATGTATAGCCCTATATCAGATTGCATGCTGTCTTGGGGAGAGGGGAGAGGAGGGAGAAAAAATTTGAAACTCAAAATCTTACAAAAGTGAATGTTGAAAACAATGTAATTGGAAAACATAAAGTACTATTAATTGGGGAAAAAAATAAACAGTAAAAAAAAATGATTGCTTACTTCTTTCCTCAACATAAAGGTACAAAACCTACAGGTGTAGGTCACAGATTACTCAGTGAGAGGGTACATATTTTAGAGTAAGGAATGACCTGATCAGTTTCAAAAAAGTCAACAAGAAAAGCTTATGATATGGGTTACGGAAAGGGGGTAGTAGGAACAAACACATAATAAACACATCACACCTTGTTCCAGCACTTAGGCAAGTATAATGGAATATAACTGCTTGAGGGTGGCCAGCACACAGGAGATGCTTAATGAACGAGTGTTGATTTATTGAAATGACTTGAGGGCACCAGACGAACTTCTGTTAAGGTGCCTAACTTCTCCCTCTGGATCTTGGGGACTTTTGGGTCTTTAGGTTTTTCATATGCAAATACCCTTGAAAGGGATAAGGAACTAGACTAACACCACCTAACAACATAATAGGAATTTGTTGTCTATGGATTTGCTGGAAGCAAGTCCCTATGAGAATGGTAAATAGGACTGAAGGTGTAGGGGGAAAGCAGGGACTCCCAAGAGAGGAGAAGAAAGATGCTCAAAGGGAAAATAAGAAGACACCGAAAAAAAGCCTATATAATCCCTTTGTAAATTTTGTCTATTGAAGGGGTGACATTTAGCTTACAAAAATGCAGCTGACTTTTTTGGGTAGAGTCTCTGAACAGTATTTTAAAGACTCCTGACTCTTTTATGAGATTCAGTATGGCATAGGGGAAAGAATGCTGAATTTTGTCTTAGAATTTCTAATTCTGGCTCTGCTCCTTATGACAGTGGATAGGTCATTAACCTCTCTAGGCCTCAGTGTCCACATCTGTAAAATCAGGAGGTTTGTAACATTTCTGGCTCAACCTTCAAAAAACTTCTATAAGAATTTTCCTTTCCTACTATTTGGACATCCTTTCTTCCTAATTCTAAATGGAAGAGAGTAATTACAATGAGTATTGATTTCAGTGGTTTGATATTTTTGTTAGTTATTAAGATGAAAGGTTTTCCTAGGATAGAAAGAACTCAGTCCAGGTCCTGAAACAATTATCTCATCACTATAAATATGTAGAGTGTTTTGTGTACATTATCTCATTTGGTCTTTACAACAAACATGTGAGGTAGTTTTTTTTTTTGTTTTTTTTTTTTAGGCAATTGGAGTTAAGTGACTTGCCCAGGGTCACACAGCTAGTAAGTGTCAAGTGTTTGGTCTGAGGACGGATTTGGACTCAGGTCCTCCTGACTTCAGGGCCGGTGCTCTATCCACTGTGCCACCTAGCTGTCCTGTGAGGTAGTTATCATTATTATTCCCATTTTACAGATGAGTAAACTGAGGGTCAGATTTTTTCAGTTAACTTGCTGTCACACTGATAATGCAGGTCAACTTTGAACCCAGATCTTTCTGACCTCCAAGTGCAGCACTCTACCTTTTATGTTATGCTGCCTCTAAAACAGAGATTCTTAAACTGGGTGATATATGAACTCATTTAAAAAATATACATATATGTATTATACACACACACATATATACATTTTTATGTGTATGTGTATTTGATCTAATTGGTTTTCTTTGTAATATTAGGAATTTAAAAATGTTCTTTGGATGAAATAGGCTTCAGCAGACAGCCTAAGAGATTAAGAACTCATGCCTTAAAACCCAACTGCCCATGCTTTTCATTATGATCCTGAATTCTCTAAACAGAATTAAAAAGTACTTACTTTTAATGAACATCCCTACTAAGTTTCTCTGCATTCTGGAATTGATGCTTAGTACGTGCCAAGGATCAAGATCACCGTTAGGAAACAGGATTCTTCTGCCCGTCTTGATTAAGGGCTTATAGTAGTACTTGTTGGTTTCCTTAACAGATTCAAGCACTGAATCAACATCAAGTTCCAAGTCAAATACTTTTTCACATTTATCAATGTAAAAGCTGAAAAGAGAGAGGGGGAGGAATAGGAGAAGGGGACATGCAGAGTGAATATTTTTAATGATTTCCCCTGCTTTAAATATAGCTTCCTTAAAAGGGCCAGATGAATTCTAGCTATTCAAGAAAGGCATTATTATAATTCCAACTGTTTTTAGCATGCTGTTTTCATGCACTTAACTTTGATGCAAAAATTAAATGAAGGATATTTGCCTCTTTTTACAGATTGAAATTGTTTTCAGCCTCTCATTTGATTAATGTATCTGACATGCTTCTTTGCTAAAGCATGCTCTTTCACTCAAATCTGCAAATGCTTCTCTTGTAGCATCCCTGACCCTTAGACAATTTACACCACCAAAATCTAAGATAGAGAGAATTAAAAGGTTTTCTTAATCAAGGAAATCACTTTTTAAAACTCCTAAAACAAATATTGAGGAAAGCAGTACAATCTGCTCTCCAGGAAAGGGACCCTCATTACTCTGTCTCAATTCTTTGTTCCTTATCCCCACAATGTCAGTTCTACCACTAACCTTTAGACAAGTCATTCATCCTGTTTCTATTTCATTCTTTCATTTATCTAAAATGGAGCTAACATTTTGCCTTGTATCCCACTCCGGGTCAGATGACAGATTTTAGGTCTTTGAGATGGCAGGAACTCTATCAATAAAATTTATAATTTGTAACAATCCAGTCAACATACAAATGGCTATGGAAGAATTATTAAGAAATTCATTGGGTTTCACTATGAAATGATAGGAGACTGATTTTTAGATATAAGAAATTGTGTCTTCTATTTAGTTAACAAAAATCTATCACATTTATGTCACATTCTCAGGTTCTATCATTGCTAAATTCCTTTGTGCCTAGTTGAAACCAATAGTACTCATCATCTTTGACTGGGCCAACTAGGGAAAATTGTGTATCTTCTCTAGATATCAGTTTCCTTATCTAATATGAGGGATTGTTTCAGATGATTTCTGAGGTTCCTCCTGCCTTGAAAATGCTATTAGTCTATGACTGTTTCTTGGACTTTCATCTTACCATATAGAAATTTTGTGTAGCACTTCCTACTCTCATACATGACCATATAATGTATATGCATGTGTCCTTATGGAATATTTCTGTTTCTGTGTATTTCTATGCATGTGTGTGTAATTATAACAAAGTGTTATGATTATCTTACAGGGCTCTTGTGAGGACTAAATGAGATAACATATTTAAAATGTTCTGTAAGGCATCAAGTGCTATGTAACATTTAAGTTATTTGGCTGTTATTATCATCATTAGGAAGGTAAAGTAATTACTTATTCTAGTATTCAGTCACTAAGTTGGGGCGGAGATGACAATGTACCAGCTCTTACATAGCCTTTTGAATTATAACTGTTCTTTGACATGAACGCAACTTTTTTTTAGACAACTACTCCTTTATCATATGTTATTATATGACCTTGATCTGGGAAGCCTCCATCAGAAAGCATTTGGCCTTCATTCTCTTTTTTAAATTGAATCAATCTACAACAATTAGGCTAGATGGTAGAATCTTGCCTTTAAATCCAAAATACTCAACAGTAATAAGTTGTAGTAAGCCTGGACAGAACTGAAATATTTTAAGTGGCATATACTTCACCTCATAGGTCGTCCTAAGAAAGGCTGATGTTTTGAATCAGTAGTCTGGAAGAAGCCAAATTCTGTGCAAGTCTGATACAGCCATTGCCTTGCTACAAAACAAAACATTAATTTAGTTAAGACAAATCATCATCTTGCTAATAAAGAAAGGTATTTTAGTGTGTTTTTGAAAAAAAAATTTTAAAAAGGAAATATTTTGTAAGGTCATTACTGCCTTACTAGGATGACAAGTTTCTCTTTCTTCAATTTTTTCATACATGTTTTAGATTTCAATGCAGGGTCCTGATTTCAAATCTTGCCTCTTCTACCTTCTAACTGAATGACCCTGAGCAAATCATTTAACCTCTTATCTGTTTCCTCATCTTTAAAATGAAGGGGCTGAACCAGTTGACTTCTAACATCCCATCCAAGAGTGGTATTCTATGTCATGATATTCCAGCTCCATCCAGAATCTGTCAGCAACATTTTCTTAAAGATATCTACGAGCTATTTGAATGAGGCAGACTAGGGATTGGGTTGTTAGTCATGTTGTCTTTAATAAATGGAAATTTTTAGCTGACTGACGGGAAAACACCAGGCAAGGCATTCCTCAGCAGAGATTCTGGTGAAGATGTCATTGAAATCACTTTGCTGATAACAGGCTCTGAAATGGTAAAATTAGTCTCCCTGATAATGATTAAGAAGCCGTGGCCTCTTGATTAGGGATAAGAATATGACTACTACAGTTTAGAGATGGCTAAGGTTGCATTAGGGGACACAGAGTGATTCACCTTCTCCCTCACTATGGTAGAGGCAGAAATCTGAAGACAATGTCAATTTCTTAACCTAGACTACAAAGTGGTCATTTGCTATTAGGTAAGCTCATTAAGTTCTTTGAAGTTGTCCATCTTTCCAGTGATCTTTTTTCTTCTCAATTCTCTGGTATTGAGGAAAGAACAGCAACTTGAAACCTGGTTCAGATGTCATCTCCAGTGTTGATCCTTTCTAGCTCAAAATGATGATTCTGTGATTTCTTTATCTGTAATAAGGCATTGAGGACACAAACTTTGCCTGTGAGTTATAACAACTATGTACAGTGGGCCTCCTTTAGAGCGTATAGTCTGACTACTATAAGCTACTGTGGTAGGACAGGTTTTCACTGTGAAGAGCCACACTTTGGGAAGGGGGTCATAGGTTGGTCCACAACATATCTGAATTTGAGTAATTGTGAGTTTTATAAACAAGGAACTATTTGTATTTGAAATTGCTAAGGGATTCCTTGCAGTGCTAGAAACTTGGCCAAATCAAGAAAACATTCGGCTTCACATTCATCCTTACACAAATGAAACTACTCTCCTCAAGTTCAATGACCTGCTATCACCAAAATTCTGTCTGCTTCTTTTTTTATCCTTTTTGATTGATGTGCCATTTTCAATACCATTAGACACCTTCGGTCTCCTTAAAAATACCATGCTTTTGTCTCTGGAATAAAAGAACTTGGGTTTGAATCCCACCTCTTATTCTTACTATCAGTTCTAAAAGCCAGCCAGCCAGGGGCTAACTGACACATCTATTAAAAGAAGGGGTTGAACTGGATTGCCTCTGAGGCCCCTCATTCTAAATCTACAATTTTATGAAAATTTCAATATAGAAAAAAAGTACAGAAAAAAGAATTACAAATAAAAATGTGAACAGCTAGGTACAATTTTAGGTCTATAGGAAATTTAAATTGAATAAAAATTATAACAAAATTTTTTTCTAATTCTTTAATTCCTCTTATTTCTTAATTCCTCTCATTTGCTGGTTCCTCTTCCCTCTCCGCATTAATTATCTGTGCTCACAGTTTGAATGACTCTTAGGAATTACAGCCTTAGCTTTATCCTTTCTTTCCCCTTCAACTTCTCCCCAGTTCAGCATTTTCAGTCATCTGATGGGCATTTTCTTTTGAATATACATCATCTAAAACAAAATCTATTCACAGCTACTTGTTTCCTCTTATTCATGGGAAAACCTTCCTTTTTTAAATTTCTTGGTCATTGTTGGTAAAAATGCTCTTATTGATACAAGCTCATAGGGTTGAAATCCTATTATCTCTGTTCCACCCTCTGCAGCCTTCATTCATCTAGGTTTTGACAAGTAATAACTGGACCACCTGAGCCTTCTTGCTTCTATACTTGAAATATCTCCTTTTACTAATCTAGCCCATCCCCAGTGACAAGAACCGGCTTCTTTAAGTGTTATTTTATCAAGGCAAAGAAGGCTTCATTAACCTCCAAACACTTGTTTATATATTTGTCCAGAAGTATGATTTCAGTGTTGTAAGAAACTCCCCACAAGGAAAACACCTGCTTGTTGGACACAGATCATCAAATGGGCAGGAATTCATAGTCTTAAAGAGTATCTCAGAATACTTAGAGTTTAAATAGTTTACTCAGGGTCACACAGTCAGCATGGGTCAGAGGTGACTTGAACCTAGGTTTTCCTGATTCTGAGGTCATCCATCCATCCATCCACTACACCAATAGCATCTAATTTATGTACATGTTCTCTATATTAGGCAAGGAAACTTGTGCAGTAACCCTTTGTCAACAGCATTGGACCATGAGTCAATTGATGAGGGTTTCCCACCCTTGCAGTATTTGCCATTAATTTTCTATGTGACCTTGGGTAAATAACTTTACCTGGTACTTCTGGGTTGTTTAAAAAAAAAAATTGTCATTGGGGCACAGCCAAGATTGTGGAGAAAAGGCAGGAACTCAACTGAGCCTTTCCAAATTCCCTTTGAAATAACTTTAAATAATGCCTCAAAACAAATTCTAGAGTGGCAGAACCCACAAAAGCACAGAGTGAAACAGTTTTTCTAGCCCAAGACAACTTAGAAGGTTGACTGGAAATGTCTGGCCCACAAGCATGAGAGTGGGACACCGTACAGTGCAGGCCATGCCAGCTTAGACCAGGCCCCAGTAAACCAGGAGCAGGCCTTTGGAGCAAGTGAATCAGCAACAGAAGTGACTGCTTCTGGAGCTCTCAGCCCACAGATAGTAAGGTGCTAGGACAACTGGTCAGAAGGAGATTACAGGGGTTTCTTTGCTGGCACTGGGAGCAGGATTCTGTTGCTTTGCCCATACTCAGATCTGAGTCGCAGTCCTGAGTGGCAGTCTCAGGATAAGGAGAACTTAAAAAATCAAATGAGAGAGATTGAGGAAAAAACATTTTTAAAAAATAACAATCCAAGAAAAACAAAGAGATTATGAAAAGAAAGTCCACTAACTAGAAAGGAGATCCAGAATCTTAAGGAAGAAAATGACTCCTTGAAAATTATAATTGGGCAAGGTGAAACCAGCAAAGTTATGAGAGAACAGGAAATAATAAACAAAATATAGGAATGAAAAAATAGAAGAGGATGTGAAACATCTTATAAGAAAAATAACTGACCTAGAGAACAGATCAAGAAAACATAAGAATAATTAGACTACCTGAAAGCTATAATAAAAAAAGAATCTTGATATAATAATACAAGAAATTATTAAAGAAAATTGTCCTGAAGCATTAGAACAAGAGAGGAAAGTAGAAATAGAAAAAAATCCACCCATCACCACCTAAAAGAGATTCTACAAAGGAAAACCTACGAGAATATAATAGTCAAATTCTGAAAACCCCACCTCAAGGATAAAATATTACAAACAACAAGAAAAAGCAATTTAAATATGGTAATACCACAATTAGAATCACACAAGACCAAGCATCAGTTACATTAAAAGACCACAGGTCTTGGTAACACTATATATAAAAGAGCAAAATAACTGAGACTGCAGCTGAAAATTTCATGTGCAGCAAAGTTAAGCATAATCCTGAATGAAAAAAAATGGATATTTAATGAATTGCCAGGCTTTCAGGATTTTGTTTAAAAAAAAAAAACAAAACCAAAAAACCTGAACATAATAGAAGACTTGAGACATAAGATCCAAGAGAAATATAAGATACATATCATGGACTAATTACAAGGGATTCAGTAAGGATAGACTGCTTGCCATTTATATGAGGAAATGTAAAACGTATGTCTAAGATTCTTATTAGCAGTTGGGTAGTACAGAAGAAAGATTGGGATAAACGTGAGTATGATATGATTTTAAAAAGTAAACCATTTAGGCACAGGTCAAAAGAGTAATTATTTCATACAAATGAGGTCCAAGAGGAAGAACTGACATGGGAATTAGATGGGGTAGGAGGGCTACTAGTTCTGGAGCCCCACTTTCATTGGGAATGGGTTTCAGAGGGTAGAAGGGTATAAAAGTCTTCTAAATTCAGAAAGAAATAAAAGGCTAAGGGGATGGGGGGAGAGGATAAGGAAGGAATTTTTAGAGGGGAGGATGAGGGATTAGAAGGGGGATAGAAGGGTGTTTAGATTAATGGGAATGGGAGGATAAGGGAAGGATCCTTGCAGGGTGGGGGGAGGATAGGTTAAGTAACAGGAGGGCAATGTAGTGGGTAGAAGTAGAGTAGAGGAATCAGGAGGTATAGAAAATGAGAGAGACACACAAACATAAAATAAAGATCAGGACTAGAATTTGTTAGGGGAAAAAAGCAGAGATAGTAATCATGATCTTAAACAAAGTTAAAGCTAAAATAGATTTAATCATAAGAGAAAAATAAGGAAACTATACTATATGTCAGCCATATTAATCAATATTATTTTAATATTACCAGACAGTAAATAACTAGACAGTATATTTAAATTTTAAATAACTAGACAGTATAAGGATGGAATATTAATGCTATGGTATAGGAAATGATGAGTTGGTACACTTAGAAAAATATGGAAACACTTGGACTTATAAAGGAAGAGTTTAACCACCCTCAGAGAAATAGAGGACAAATAAGTATAGTACAGTTTTGCATGGATATAAATGTATATTTGCATGGATGAATGTATATGTCTATATATGAGTGTGATTATAGATATATAAGTATATGAATATATATATAAGTGTACATCTGTGTGTATATCTTTGGGTGCATATGTGTATCTATGTATGTATATATGTATGTATACATGTGTACATACGAATGCAGGTGTGTGTGTATGTATGTGTTGTGTGTGTATTTGTGTATCCATGCTTAATTGTACCTTCTTGGGAGAATGGCAGAGGAAGGAGGAAAAAAGGAACAAAGTGAAAAGTGCACAGCAGAGAACAAAAGAAACTAACAGGGGATGTAACAGTTGGTGAACCGATTAAACCGTTCAGCATAGCAATTTTGAACTGTGCCCAAAGGGCAACCCTTTGACCTAGCAATACCACTACTAGGTCTGTATCCCAAAAGAGATAAAAAACAAAAAGGAAAAGGACCTATATGTACAAGAATATCTATAGCAGCTCTTTTCTGGTGACAAGGAATTGGCAGTTGGGGGAATGCCCATCGATTGGGGAATGGCTGAACAAGTTGTCAGATATGATTGTGATGGGAGACTATCATGCTATAAGAAATGAGGAGCAGGATGCTCTCAGAAAAACCTGGAAAGACTTACATGAACTGCTGCAAAGTGAAATGAGTAGAACTAGAAAAATGTTGTACACAGAAACAGCAATATTGTAAGATGATCAACTGTGAATAACTTAGGTATTCTCAGCAATACAATGATCCAAGATAGTTTTGAAAAACTTATGATGAAAAATGCTGTCCATCCCCAAAGAAAGAACTGATGGAGTCTGAATAGAGATCAAAACATAGGTTTTTTTAAAACTTTTTTTTCTTTTTTTTGTCTGTTTTCTTTTACAACATAACTAATGTGGAACTGAATTTTGTATAACTACACCTATATAAAATTGTTTGCCTTCTCAATGAGGAAGGAGGGAGGAAGGGATGGAGAGAATTTGGAACTCAAAACTTTAAAAACAAAGGTCAAAATTGTTTTACATGAAAATGGGAAAAAACAAAATACTAAATAAATAATTTTTTAAAGTCCATAATTCTGTTTGATCGACTGAAGATGGATAATCTCCCCATTCTTCTTCACTGTTTTCCACTATAATATTACTCCAATGGCTTCACAAAAGCCATTTCCAATGAAACTCCACTATATCTTCATTAATCCTAATTCAAATTACCTTGATGTAAGTTAATTTGTATCTAATACAATACAAACGAATACAACTTAACCTTTCTGGATCTCAGTTTCTCCATATGTAAAATGAAGAGGTTGGACTAGATGAGCCCTAATATTTCTTCCAGTTTAAATCAATTATCTTGTGACCCAAGAACTTCCCCTCAACTATACTCTATCTAAAGCTAGAGTTCTGTATCACCTTGAGATATGCCTTTGTTATACTTGAACTCACATGTTTAAACCACCCTCCCACCTAAGTTACAAAATACATGAAACTTAAAGCATAAAATACTATATGGGGGCTTCAGTTTTAAAGATCCCTTTCCATTGCTTGTGAGGAGATCAGAAGAAGTGATACAAGGACATTTTCAAGGTCTCTCTGAAGAACTTTGGAATCAATTGTGACCATCCAGCATGGTGTGCCTGCATCAAAGAAGGCCCTGTGCTCTGTGAGCAAAACAGAATGGCAGTAGCTCAAAAGAAACGTGAAGATGCTCAAAATTAGAGACATCTTCATTCCACGTGTTCATATAGACTATTTGTCCTGGACGTGTGGTAGAGCCTTCTGAGCTCATACATCAGCCCCAGTTGAACACATTGTACCTTGACCCCAACATAGTGATGTTATTTTGGACCTCTTTGAGAATGAAGGACAGCAACTGATCAAGGTTTAGTTTGGTACTTCATCAAGGGCTCTAGATGGAGGAAATCACAAAATGCACAAAAGTAAGCGTATCAGAAGTGGTGGGTATCATCCAAATTCTGATAACTTCGCTCTGTAATTGAAGTCAAATAGAATGCCATTGTGCAAACAGTGGCTGATAGGTTCAGGATGTTAAAGAGAGCAAAACAAATAAACAAAATAAGTGGTAGCACCACATAGGATATGACATCTTAGTATATCTTGGCAGAATGAATAGACTGCTGGACTTGGAGCCAGGAAGGCCTCATTTTAAATCCTGCCTCAGACACTTATTAGCTAGGTGACTCTGGCCAAGTCACTTAATTTCTCTGTACCCCAGTTCCCTCATCTGTAAATAAGGGGAGTGACAGATTTGATGGCATTTAAGGTCCGTTTTAGCTCAAAGTCTATGATCCTGTAATCCAATGAAATAATATAACTTCAGGTCCTGAAAATTATTAGAGCACTGAAAGGTAGTAGATCATGACTATACATCCTATTGCAGCTTCTCCATCCCATTCAGGATTCCTCATCATCTCTACGTAGTTATCATAGTTTACATCGAGGCAAGAGAGTCTGTCGACCTCAAGATTCTTATTAGAAAAATATGTGTATCTCTCATATGGTGTCCCAAGTGACTCAGCAATCATTACTTGGCAGAAATAGTTAAGAGTGATATTGGATTTTGTCACTTTTTGGTCAAAATTATAATTCTTTTGGTCCTAAAAATAAACAACAACAAAAAAAGGAGTGACTAAACATATGAATATTACTTGAATATTACTTTTATTGCCTGAAATTACTATGCATATTCCAAATCAATCAATCAACAAGCAAGTTGTTACTGTGTATCACGTACTGTGCTAAGCTCTGGTTGTCAGAAGGAAATGGAAAAACAGTTCCCAACCTCAAGGAGCTTGTATTTGAATTAGAGAAAGAATATAAATCAATACATAGAAAATAGATGGAAGGTATCCTCATAAGGGAAAGCACTATTAGCAGCCTGTTGACCATGACAAAGGCCTCTTGCAGGCATTGACCCTTGATCTGAGTCTTAAAGAAAGCCAGAGATTCTACAAGGCAAAGGTTAAAGCAGACAACTAAGCAACAACTAAAACCTATGAGAAATCAATACATGAAGAGATGAAGTCAACTCTCAAATTCTTGTCACTTGGCCATGAAGCCAATGTTTGGATCAGTTTTTTTTTATCTGTGAAAAACTAAAATAATATCAATTCCCCTCTTTCAGTTCAGTAATTCAACCAACATTTAGTATATATGAGGCTGGAGTGCTATGTGAATCTGAGGTAGGAAAAGTCTGTCCGCTTCAGTAATTGAATGGGATTTACCTGGCATTTTAGCACTGAATTGGGTATGTATTTGTTAGAGAGAATCCCTAGGCAATCAAACATTTCTTAAGCATTTCTTTGTTCAGAACTACACTTTCAACTTCTATAGAAGATTGTGAGGCAAATATTGGGAGAAGAGGGAAGGGTGTGGGTTAATCAAAGAGAAGTAAAGTGTATAGGTGGTTAGTAGAAGTTTGGACTTGTGAAAAAGGCTGGGGTTTGAATTGGGGAGGAGAAATTTGGGAAAAAATTGAGAAAAATTTGAAGGAAAATATTCTCCAGGACCAGATTCTTCTTTATGATGGTTTTTGTGAGAAATAATTGAAGGTTGAAGGAGGAGCTGGTTCCATAAGGATCAAAGACAATCAAGAAGGATTAGAGAAAAAGACTCCAAGAAGAAAAGCATGAAAAGCTATGAAATCTTGGGCAAGAAAATGAAGATTATAGGAGCACAGTTTGTGTTTTACTCACTGCTCTTGCCCATTGAAGGCAAGGGATAGAGAAGGGAACAACAGACTTAGGGAATTAATAGTAGGTTGAGAAGATGGTGTCTGAGAAGGAGATTCTAGACCATGGTGGAAAATAGGAGAATAACAACTAAGGCTACCAAGGTTGAAATTGCATGTTATGTAGCAAATCTAATCAAAATGGCTTTTAAAACGGTCTAGGAGTGTCTATTGAGGAGCAGGGGACTTGGAACTATGTATACATACATATACACATACACACTCACATATGTATATGTGTGTGTTTAATGGTTTTTTGACACAATTGGTTTCATTTGTAATCCTATATATTTTATTTGTTGCATTTACAGCCCGTATTCTGAGAAGTCCATTGGTTTCACCAGATTGGTAAAGGGACTATGACTCAAAAATTGTTCAGAACCCTTCTTTTCTAGTTACAGTCTATTTTAGCAGTAAATGTGGTTGGGTTTTACACATTTGACACTACGGTGTTCTATTTCTTGAGCAAACTTTGCCTTATCTTACGGTTCATTTTGGTATTCTAGAAAGATTTTATAACAAGGAGTAACATGTTTTACCTCAGCCATAGTTCCACGGTAATCTCTGAGGCATCAAAGCCTGGGGGATGGAGGAAAACCTACGCTGCTTGCGTAGGACAGCGTGGGATGAATGTTCCTGATATGCCACTCTACACCTGTAGCTTGCCCACTGAGGTTATACCAAAGGTCAGATCTCTGAGCTGTAGTAGCAAATAGCCTTCATCTGTCCCCTTCTCCTAGGCAGTTTGTCACTCTGACCCTGTGGGAGAATGTGTAAGATGAGCGCTACCTGTAGGTCAGGCTGACTTCATAGAACATATCAGCCCTTATGGTTATTCTTCCCATTCTCTCCAAGGGGCTGCTTTTTTTTCCAGTTGTACCAAGATTTTTAAATGAAAACTTCTTCTTTGATTTTTTTTTTTATTTCAGAACCTTTGCATGGTCTATGGCAAAGTGGTCCAGCCTGATAAATGTGGTAGACTCCTTTTATTCAGATAGTCATTAAAAAGCGCTTAAATCCTAGAGAAATTTTAAAAGTTTTTAAAGTTAACCTCCACTTACAATTAGCCCTCAGAAAACAAAAATTGAATTATTTTCCATTATCTATATATAATTGCTATTATAGAAGTTGCTTAGGAAATCACTGGTGGTGAATTTTTTAGTAAGATGGAAAGGACTAGAGTATATTTAAATTCAGGTCAAGTTTTCATTCTAAAACAACCATTCTAAAGCATTCAAAACTGTTGTTGGGGAGCTTCTGAAGACAAGTATTCCAGGGAGATAAATTACACTGTGAATCCTCTGTGTCTTATTTGGCAATAATTCCTCTCTCTCTCTCTCTCTCTCTCTCTCTCTCTCTCTCTCTCTTTCTGTCTCTTTCTCTCTCCCTCCCTCCCCCCTTTCTCCCCCCTCTCCTCCCTCTGTCCCCTAAAATATGGATTACAAAAAGAAATATATGATTGTAGGATGCTGAAGATAATTTCTTAGCAGACATGCCCTCATCCCTGAGTCTGGACCAGTTTTATTCTAATAGTGGTTTTCAGGATTGGAAACATATTTATTAGTTTAATTTTAAAAGGAAACACCCCAAGCCCCTGTGTATTTGCACAAGTTTGATTCCATTCTTTCCTTCCATTTGTAACACTTAGTTATTTACCTACTTGGTATCGCATTCTTTTCTCACCTGATTCAAAGGTCTCTCTCTGTTGTATTGAACAAGAAAAACAATGTTGTCTATCAAACCATCCAAGAAATAGGACATTTTCTCTTTGAGTCAAAACTGGCATCACATAATCTGTGAGAAAGGAAGCAGATAAATACTATACTAAATTTTGGGAAACCACATTACATTACATAGTCCTATTATAGATGACTGGATGGAAAATAACTACTAAATATCTTTAAAATGTTTACATTACTGTAAAAATGTTACTTTCAGGTCATTAAATTACCTTAGAATCATAGATGTTCAAAGCCAGGATGGGACCTTAGAGTCCAATGCACTCATTTCCCAAATGGGAAAACTGAGGCCGTGAAATGTTTTCAAAGTGAAGCATAGTGGAAACCACTGTTTGAATCCTAGACACGCAGACTGGTACCTGTGTGACCTTGGGAAAGTCAATTAATCTCCCTGGGCCTCAGTTTCCCCCTTTTGTAATATGAGAGAATTGGACTAGATTAAAGTCCTTTCTGGCTGCAGATCAATGACAAATATAAATGTCATGCAACTTTTTAGTTTCAGGGAAAATATTTTGAGCATGTTATTTCACATTTATGAATGGTCACCAACATTTAAGGATGAGAAAAAGAAATTGACCTAGCCAGGCTGGTGTGGAGCTTGTCAACTCTCATGAAATCTAAGAAATAAAAGTTTGACAATGATTTTTCTAAACTGATTATTTTTTATAGTCATTTATACACTTAGTGAGTACTTAAGCCATGTTGAAAATGATGACCATTTCTCAAAATGCCACACATAATTGTCACCACTCATCACAGTTTCTCTTAGGGTATCTGGCATTGTCATAAACTTTATTTACCCCTCAAATCTTCCTCACTTTCAGGATTCCCAAAGAATTATAGATTCCCATTTGCTTCCTGCTTTTAAGGTTCCTAAAATAGCACTGATGTCAATTCTCAACCTTCCAGTAAGGTTTTATGGTTCTTTAATCACACTTAATTTTTCTTTGTTCTTGCTGTCATTTGGGATTTCTTGTCATAGCACTGACCTGGAGTTTTACTTTCTATTTTATTGCAATATATACATTAATATAACCAGTCAGTCAGTCAATAGGCACTTAGTAGGAGCCTACTATGTGCCAGGCACTGTACTGTGAAGAAAGGAAAGTTTTTGAAAGAAAATTCTTGCCCTCAAGGAGGTCACAATCTAATCAATCCAGAAAACATGCAAAATGCAAAGCACTTGCACTAAACATACAGTAATAATTTTTCCAGGTGGCGCACTGCATAGAGCACTGGCCCTGAAGTCAGGAGGACCTGAGTTCAAATGCGGCCTCAGACTAAACACTTGACACTAGCTGTGTGACCCGGGGCAAGTTACTTAACCCCAATTGCCTTAAAAAAAAAGAGAGAAAAGAAATAATGTTTCCAACAACGTCAGTCAGTCAACAAGCATTTATTTGGCTCTGTGTGCCAGACTGTGCTAAGTAATGGATTGCAAAGCCCTCAAGAAGCTCACAAATCCTATTGGAGAGAGAACATGTAAATAAATAAGTGCATACAAGGTAGCTACAGAGTAGGCTAAAGGGAACCTTCTATGGGAAGGCTCTAGCAGCTGGAGACTTTACAAGAGGATAATCCCCAATATTTCTCTTCTAACATAATGCCCTTCTTGAAACGGAGAAACTGCTAAGGATAGGGCTGGATGGAAGCCTGATTATTTCTATGCTTTTATAGGTCAGACTAAGAAATGTATTTATGGCCCAAGCTTGAAGCGTCAGCCATAACTGTGTTATCATCATCTATCTAACTCTTAAATTATAGGCAGCTAGGTGTTTCAGTGGATAGAACACTAGGCCTCAAGTCTGGAAGACATGAGTTCAAATTTGGCCTCAGACACTTACTAGCTGTGTGACTCTGGGCATGTCACTTAATCCTGTTTGCCTCATTTTCCTCATTTGTAAAAATAAGCTGAAGAAGGAAATGGGAAACCACTCCAGTATCTGTCAAAGAAACCCCAAATGGGGTCACAGAGAGTCAGATACTACTGAAACGTATCAACAAAGAAATTTAAGTTTTTCCATCAAATGTGGTAATTCTACATGAAGGAAATGGCAGAATTTCATATTCCATGAACACCAAGTATATAATTCCTTTAAAGAAATAATTGACTGGCTGACTTTAATGGGTACTATTGATCACTATCTTAATTTCACTCTAAGTGATTCTTATCTCAGTATTTCACTTGTTCTTACCATTCCAAAGCCAGTGACATAAAGTCAATAGTTTGATTATTTGAAATTAAAAGTTTTCTGGTTAATGCTTGCTGTAAGTTTTTATTTTCTGAAAAATACCCAGTTGTTCTGCTATCATCTTTTTTTGTTTGCTTCTTGGTCCAGACTTGTAATTTCATTGGAATAGGAAATTCCCAGTGTGGGCATTCCTTCCACTGATGCAGCAGGTTGGCATCTGTATATAACTTATACTCTGAGATTGCTGCCTGGGCATGAGAGGTCAGGTCACTTGCCCAGGATCACAAATTAATATGTGTCAGAGATATAACTTGAACTTCAGTCTTCTTGAGAACAAGGCTGACCATTTAAACACTATTCCACACCTTAAAGTACTATATAAATTCTGGTAGTTATTATTACCAGATGATAATGTATGACCCTATATCACTGTTAAGTTTGCAAACATTTTTCCTCAGAGCCTCACAGTCATCCTTTTTGTGAGGTAGACCCTGCAGGTGTTTTCCAGAGGAGGACATGGAGGCACAAAGAGAGGTCAAGTAATTTGCCCAGGGCTATCCAGCACCTGGTGACATGGAGAACCAAGAGAAAGAATATGAATAGCTTACCACCATTTAGAGGATAACAAATCAAAAGGTCCTTTCAAACGTGGCATATGGTGAACACAGTCTAGCAATCCTGTGAGTTAGGATTCAGGAAACTTGGGTTCAGACTGTGTGATCACAAATAATGTTTCAGGACTTCACTTTTCTAATCTACAAACTGCACTTGGAGTCAGGAAGACTTATGTTCAAATCTTTCCTTCAGACAACTATTAACAGTGGGACCTTGGGCAGTCAATAAAATTCTCTTACTCATTTTCTTTGTCTGTAAAATGAGGATAATAATCACACCACTTTCACAGGGTAATAATGATCTGCAATAAGATCTGGTTTTAGGAATTGCTGGTCTTCAAAGCTCATATTCTGAGCCTCTTTTATGTTTTATTCCTCCCCACCCAGCATGGTCAATAGCTAAGCCTATCTTTTTTGCTTCTCTTCTTTACCCCCAGGCACAGGAATTTAGAAGTCCTAGAACTTCTGCCTGCTTTTTCAATATCTGGTAAGGTCTACCATATGCCTTACTAAGGTAAAGAGAGATATGTGACCTGATTATTAAAGATCACACCATTAAAAAATTAGAAAAGATCCAAAATCAGATAGATTCCTTTCACAGCTCTGACTTGGAAGAGAATTCTTGACCTAATAAAGATAGAGGCAATCACAGAGGATAAATTAAGGATAAAATGAAGATGACCAAAGAAAAAAAATCAATAAATATTTTAGAAATAATTAAATATCCAATAAGTTAATCCAACTCAACAATGTTAAAAGGCTCTAATAAAGTGCCTTTTTTTCTGGGGACATTAATAAATCAGCTTCTGCAAACAGTGGTTTTAATCTAAAGGAGAGATTGAAAAGATGGGAATTTGAGGGGAGACCACAGGCAAGTGAGGGAGATAATTTTGAATGGGTGAGGTTTATCGAAGGACCTCATGGGAGCAGTCACCTATCCTATGTACACAGTTGCCTTGATAGCAACACTCTACAAAGTGAGCAATCTAACAGCAAAATTAATAGAGTTCCCCAGCCCATAAACAGTTTTGTTTTTTTTTTTATTACTGAAGTCCTCTTCCTGATCTCTCAGGCATTCCCACAAATAAGTCACTTACCTAAAATCTCTTGAAATGTTAGAGTGGTATTGCTCATATTTAAGCTTATACATCAGAACCTGTGAAGCATTTCACACAGCGTCTACACACTCAGAATGACCATATCTAAACAAAGAATTTTGGACATCTTCCAGGTATTCTATAATATAGAAAAAGTTGAAAAATTATATTAATCCACATACTGAACATTATCCTTTTTGTATCTCTCTCCTTAACATAGAGAAATTAAAGAATTGAAAACAAAACAAAAAAAAAGGGACTACCAGGAAGTTAGTGGAGGAGCAAACTTAAATCCAGATTTGGGAAATTTTAAAGAACTTGAGAAAACATAACTATTTTGAGAGAGTTTGGTCTTTAGCTATAGTCATATTTTGCAAAGTGTTCATTACAAATAGCTTGCTTCAAAATAATAGCAATAATAATTATAGGAAGGATAATTGCAAGGTGATCTGAAATAAAAAAAAAATTGCCTATAAAAATAAAATTCCTAGGGAGACTTTCCCATTTTTAATGGAGGTACAGAAATCATGATTTTTTTTTTCTCCTAAAAATTAACAACCTAGGTTTTACTGCCATTTTTAACATTATAACAATATGAAGATGGCGGAGGGAAAGCAGTGACTTGCTTTGAGTTCTCCCCCCATACTCCTCCAAATACCTATAAAAAATGGCTAAACAAATTCTAAAACAGCGGAACCCACAAAAAGATAGAGTGAAACAAATTTCCAGCACAAGATAACCTGGATGGTTGATCAGAAAAGTATATCACACTGGGCAGGGAGAAGGGTGCAGTGTGGCATGGGCATGTAGGCCACAGAGACCCTGGAGCAAGCCTCAGAGGACTGAATCAAAAGCAGCTGTGGTGGTTTCCAGACTTCTCAACCCACGAATGCCAAAGACAACTTAAAAGATAAGTGGGAAAAGTCTGTAACTGCGGTGAGAGAGGAGCTAGGTCTCAGCCACAAGTCTCAAGTGCGGCCCGGGGCTGTTTCCTGAGCTTCTAGCCCACAGACTGAGAGGGAATTGAGTGGCTTATAAGAGGGGGATTGCAAGGATCTCTTTGCCAGTGCTGAGGCAGGAATCCCTTGCTTTACCTGTGCTTGCATCTGGGTCACAGTTCTGAGGAGTGGTCCTGGGGCGCGGAGGAGCGCTGGCATGGTGGAGCTTGTTGTGGCCGTGGAGAGGAAACACTTCACCCCTTATCATACCACCTCGGAAGAACTGAAAATTTTCAGGTCCCTAGAAGTATCTCTGAAAACAGCTATACAAACCCTCGAAGCTTGGGACAGTATATTCTCCACATTGGAAGCAGACTCTTACCTTAACAAAGAGTTTAAAACTCAAGTAATTGGCCAGGATCATGAGTAAGCAATGCAAAAAGAGTCAGACTATATTATCTTACTTTGGTGACAAAGAAGATCAAAACATACAACCAGAAGAAGACAACAAAGTCAAAGCTCCTACATCCAAAGCCTCCAAGAAAAATATGAATCAGTCCCAGGCCTTGGAAGAGCTCAAAAGGGATTTTGAGACACAAGTAAGAGAAGTAGAGGAAAAACTGAGAGTGATGCAAGAAAATCATGAAAAACAAGTCAACAGCTTGCTAAAGGAGACCCAAAAAAATACTGAAGAAAATAACACTTTAAAAAATAGCCTAACCCAAATGGCAAAAGAGGTCCAAAAAGCCAACGAGGAGAAGAATGACCTAAAAAGCAAAATTGGCCAAATGGAAAAGGAAGTCCAAAAGACTACTGAAGAAAATACTTCCTTAAAAATCAGAATTGAGCAATTGGAAGCTAGTGACTTTATGAGAAATCAAGACACTGTAAAACAAATCCAAAAGAATGAAAAATTAGAAAACAATGTGAAATATCTCATTGGAAAAACAACTGACCTGGAAAATAGGTCCAGGAGAAAGAATGTAAAAATTATTGGACTATCTGAAAGCCATGATCAAAAAAAGAGCCTAGACATCATCTTTCACGAAATTATCAAGGAAAACTGCCCTGATATTTTAGAACCAGAGGGCAAAATAGAAATTGAGAGAATCCACCGATCTCCTCCTGAAAGAGATCCCCAAAGGAAAACTCCTAGGAATATTGTAGCCAAATTCCAGAGTTCCCAGGTCAAGGAGAAAATATTACAAGCAGCCAGAAAGAAACAATTCAAGTATTGTGGAAACACAATCAGGATAACACAAGATTTAGCAGCTTCTACATTAAGGGACTGCAGGGCATGGAATATAATATTCCAGAGGGCAAAGGAGATAGGATTGCAACCAAGAATCACCTACCCAGCAAAACTGAGTATAATCCTACAGGGGAAAAAATTGTCATTCAGTGAAATAGAGGACTTTCAAGCATTCTTAATGAAAAGACCAGAGCTGAATAGAAAATTTGATTTTCAAATACAAGACTTAAGTGGAACATGAAGAGATAAACAGGAAAGAAAAAATCATAAGAGACTTATTAAGGTTGAACTGTTTACATTCCTGCGTAGAGAAATGATATTTGTAACTCATGAGACCTTTGTCAGTATTAGGGTAGTTGGAGGGAAAAAAAATTATATGTATGTATATATACATATAGATAGATAGATAGATAGATAGATAGATAGATAGATAGATAGATAGATAGA
>NW_020953401.1:1313-48887 GCF_900497805.2 Vombatus ursinus | reverse complement strand
TTCCCCCCACTGCCCACAATTAAGAAAAAGATGAAGACCCTGAGGCCAGTGTACTAACGTGACTTTCCCAAGGTCTCTGGATAGAGTAGTATCAAAGACAGGGCTTGAAACTGGGTTCTCTGATACCAGGGCCAATTCTTCCCCACATGCTTCTCCCCAAGATTCCCTCCACATAGTAGCTTCTTTGAGCCCTATAGGATGTAGGTGCTATTATCATTCCCATTTTACAGCTGAGAAAACTGAGGCTCATAGAGCCTGAATCTCACAGTTAGTCTGATGGAACATGAAAACAAAGTCTTCCTGATGCAGAGTCCATCCTTTTGTCTATAATGCTGCCTCTCTAAATACAGGCCATCATTCTAGGTCATTTTCTTCATCTCTAGAGCTGACTTCTTTCCACCTCCCAACAGTTACCACCCAAACCTTCGTATCTGAGCTACTAGTGTTCAAGCCTGATGAAGTGGAAGGTAAATCAGGTGCTACACTATTTTAGCTGAATAACTCTAGAAAAGTCATCTTAAATCTTAGGGCCTCAGGTTCCTAAAACCACAATAATGAGCTTTATTAAGCACTTACTAAGTGCCAGGTATTGTGCTAAGCATTGGATATACAAAGAAATTAGAAAATAGCCCTTCCTCTCAAGAAGCTCACAGTCTAATGGGAGAGACAACATTTGAACAACTATTTATCAACATGGTAGATAGAATATATAGTATGTATCTATGATAAAATAAAGGTAATGAGAAGAGGGAAGGCACTAACATTATGGAAAGGCTTCTGGAAGAACATGGGACTTTAGCTTCAACTTGAAGCAACCCAGAGGAGTCAGCGGGTGAAGATAGGGAGGGAGAAAATTGTTGACATTGGTTCAATCAGTGAAAATGCTTGGAATTAGGAGATGAAGTATCTTGTTCATGGAACAAAAAGTAGGTCAGAGTCACTGGATCATTGAATAGGTGAAAGACAGAAAGGTGCAAAGAAGACTAGAAAGGCAGGAAGGGACCAGGTTATGCAGGGCTTTAAAAGCCAGAGAACTTTCTGTTTGGTCCTGGAGGTAATAGGGAAACACCGAAGTTTATTGAATGGGGGAATGGGTGCTGATGGTAATATGGTCAGACCTGTACTTAA
The DNA here is from genome assembly GCF_900497805.2 of Vombatus ursinus. Classification (NCBI taxonomy): domain Eukaryota; kingdom Metazoa; phylum Chordata; class Mammalia; order Diprotodontia; family Vombatidae; genus Vombatus; species Vombatus ursinus. The sequence goes on along the minus strand of NW_020953401.1, from coordinate 47,759 downwards.
GAGGATCACGCTGGTAGTTGAGTAGAGGGTGGACTGGAGTGGGCAGAGACTTGAGGCTGGGAGAGAATCATTGAAGCACCTATCTGAAAGGTCTGCTGTGAAGATCAAATGAGATCACGTACCTGAAACACTTTTTAAACCTTAGAATGCCGAACATCCATGGGCCCTAATTATAGGTTATTGTCCTCACGTTTGCAGGCTTGCTTTTTGTCACCTGCCAAGCTACTCCCATACCTTCCACCCTTAACTACCAAGGGTCAGCCCTGGAGAGATAAAAGGTGAGATTATCTTGGAGGTCTGGTTCCCACTCTCCCATGTGCCAACTATTTAACCTTAGAGGAGAAGCAGAAAGAATGTTGGATAAGTCATGGAGGCAAAAAGCATCAGTTTAAAACCTAAAACATCGCCCTTGTTATCCTGGGTAAATTATTTAACCCAACCTGGCCCTCAGTTTACTTGTTCATAAAGTGGGGAGGGGAGGTTTAAGTGGTCTCTGAGGTACCTTCCAGATTTAGATCTCTGTTATTTTAAGCCATTTCTCTTTTCTGGGTCTCAGTTTTCTCATCTGTAAAATGGAGGGGTTCAACTAAAATCACAGTTGCTTAATTTGGAGTCTGTGAACTTGGTCATTTTACAAAAATTTAATAACTGTATCTCCATAGTATTTCTTTCCTTTGCAAATCTATCTATGTGATTTTATGCAATTTAAATACATTATTCTGCAAAGGGCTCTGTAGGTCTCACCAGATAGCCAAGAGGGTCCTGACACCAAGAAGTCCATGATTTGAGATGACCTCTAGATGACCTAAGACTGGGAGTCAGGGACCAGTAGCACACCTTAGTGTTTCCCCATTGAGAATTCTTCATACTGAAGAAATCATAGATTTCAAAGAAATCTCCAGCCCCTAGAACTCTACCTGGCACATACTGTAGAAAACTCTTAATAAATACATATTGAATGAATTTAAATAAATTGAGAAAAGCTGCCTCCAACATAATAAGGAGGTGATCAAAGAACCTGAGAGCTAATAAAGTCCTGGCAAAGTTTTTTCCTCCAGACCTCACATGGAAATTGAGACTAATCTAGAAAAATGAAGTGACTAGCTTTGAGTGAGCCCATTGTGTGGGAGCTCTGGGTACAAACAATCAGTCAATCAGCAAGTATTTATTAGGCACTTCCTATATATGCCAGGCACTGTTCCAGGCACCAGTGATTAAAAAAAAAAAAAAAGGCAAAAACTGTCCCTTCCCTCAAGGAAGTTACATTCTGATATATACATAAATAGAATCAATGAGATATGTACAGAATAGATGGGAGATAACCTTAGAGGAAAGGTACTAGTAGCTGGAGGGACCAGGAGTGGCATCCTCAAGAATGTAGCATGTGACCTGAATCTTGAAGGAAGCCAGGGATTCTTAGAGGCAGAGGAGAGGAAGGGGAGCATTCCAAGAAAAGGGGACAGCTCTTTTTCGCAAAATACAAAAATGGGTGATAAAGAGTTTAGCTATAAGGATGTGTTGCTGTCTGAGAGGTTTAGACCCCTCAAGGACCAGAGTATAGGACGGGGTCATCTGAAATGAATTCAGAGACTTAAGCATTCTTTGAGTCAAGGTGGCAAAAATTTATATTTAAGCTATACAGCAGGCAGAGGTCCTTAAGGAATTCTGCCATAGTGGGCAGAGCTCCTTAGGGAACTTGCAACCTAACAGAAATGATGCTAAAGCTTATATAGGAAAAGTAGTGAATTATGTGCCAAGTACGCTAATTAGGTGATAACATACAACTACGCCATTCACTACTAAAAACCCGCAAGAAAGGGGAAGAGAGTTCCTAAAGGGTATATTTTTGGTCTGTTATATCTTTGTCAAGATAGTTTTGGGAGTTGATGTCTATAGCTTGACCTCTGAATTATATACGGTAACTGTGGGCATCAATGCTTGATATTTCTGTTGGTACAAGATAGTCCTGTTAATACATGAGAAATTCTACAGAGGTCAGCTTGTTCTTGTAACAGGGAAAGATAGTTTGCCTCACTGGGCCCACTCATGAGTAATTACCAGAGATAGGATCCTTGGGCTGGAAGGAAACTGTCAGGAGTAGTGTTTCTGAGGCAAGGGAGAAATGTGGGGTCCAAGCACAGGCACCCGAGCACCCCATCATAGAGGAGGGCCTTTGGAGTAGGAAGGGTCAAGATTATCTCTGGAGACCTGCTCCAGCTCTCAATCCTCTGAATTATAAGGTCCCTCTAATAGAAAGTGATTTTTCTTTTTCTTGTGCCATGATTTGACTATATTGAACCAGTGATGCCCCAGTCAAGTTGTCTTTGTAGTCAACTACAAGCATATATTAAGTGATCTTATCAGAGCAGGGTAGATTATTAGAATCTTGTGATAAATAAAACCTGGCCCCCAATGAGCTTTTAGCTTTGTAGGTGCTATAAAATATTTTTAAAAACCAGCCCGCACTAGACCTCCCTCGAATCTGCTGGTTACCCTGGCTATGCTAAGATATGCAGGGTCCTAGTGTAGATGTTTGCCAGCTCCACCACACTGAGTCTCAGGATCTCCCACTGGTTTGCTGAGGTGGGGCTTGTGGTTGGCTTGCTGGGATACTTTCTGTCCTGGGTATCCCCTTTTACCTGAGTGAAATAGACCTTTCTTGCGAATCCTCCAAGGTTCTTGGGCTAAAAGAATGTTCCACCTTGTCTTTCTGCTGGTTCTACTGTTCCAAGATTTGTTCTGAGGCACTATTTTATGGTTGTTTTGTTGTTTGGAGGTTAATATGGGAGAGCTACAGTGATTTACTGCTTGCTCTGCCATCTTGGCTCCTGGGAGTCCCTGAAATAAAATCCATTTCTATCACTCTAAGTTTTTACAAGACAAGTTAATTGCTACTAGAGTCTCCAAATAACCAGCATGTAGCTACTCAAAATGTGGGTGTGATCATTGATAGATTTAAAGTTTAAATCGGACAGGATTTCACATTACATTTAGTTAGGTCCTCATTAATGCAAATTATGAATCTCATGAAATTGTCACATGTATCAGAATTTGCACTATTTACTTTTATAATTATGTAAAATATGGTCATTGGTTCCAACCCAATGGAAACATTCAGTACAAATTAAAATACAATCACTTCAAGGGACTCATTATTAGCATTAATGAAGACCTACCTGTATAATCTTCTTATAACCTGGTACTTTTTAGGTCAATATAGGAAATCAGATGGATTTCACAGAGGAAGCCTTGTAACTTCCTGGGGAACTGAAATGAGTAATATGTCATCTATTAATGGGACCATTTGGAGGAGCTCATTATCCATAGAGAATCCGTCTTCCATTCAGACTGTGCAAAATATCTTCCTAGCACTTGTGAACCCCCTCGGTTATACCTTGTTTGATGTGGATACTCAAGATACCATTGAACCAGATGATTTCACAGCTTTCATTGCTGTTGTGCTTCTATTTCCTTTTGTCAGTGAGAATAATCTTTGAACTAGAAAGTATGGAACAAAAATACAGCTGAAATCCAAGATAAATAAGGAGAGAGTAAAGAGCACCTAGCTGCCCTCGATGAGTCCAATCACTGGACTCAGATGAACTACATCCTACCTACTGCACCAAAAAAAAAAAAAAACCACCTGGCAGGATCATTGCTGAACTACTCTCAATAATCTTTGTCAAGTCAATGAACATTTATTAAGTGTCTACCATGTGCCAGGCACCATGCTAGTGCATGGGATACAAAAAGAGGCAAAAGACAGTTCCTGCCTTTAGAGGAGCTTACAGTCTAATGGAGGAGACAAGCAAACAAATATATACAAAGCAAGCTACATACCAGATAAATAGGAAATAATTAACAGAGGGAAGACACTAGTATTAAAAGAGGTTGGGAAAGAATTGCTGTAGAAGATAGAATTTTGGATGGGACTTGAAGGAAGTCAGAAAAAGCAATAGGCAGAGATGAGGAGGAAGAGCATTTCAAGCATGGTGGACAGCCAGAGAAAATGCCCTGAGCAGAAAGATGGAGTGTTTTGTTCATGGAAAAGCAAAAGGCCAGTGTCCCCAGACTGAAGAAGTACATGGGGCAGGGGAGTAAGGTGGAAAAAGCCTAGAAAAGTAGGAGGGGGTTAGATTATGAAGGGCTTTGAATGCCAAACAAGATTTGGTATTTGTTCCTGGAAGCTAATGCTATATAAATGTTAGCTATTATTTTCTATTATTGGAGGCAGCTATGTGGTGCAGTGGATAGAGTGCCTGGCATAGAGTCAGGAAGACTCCTCTTGCTGAGTTCAAATCTGACCTCAGACATTTACTAGCTGTGTGACCTTGTGCAAATCACTTAACATCTCTGTTTGCCTCAGTTCCTCATCTGTCAAATGAGATGGAGAAGGAAATGGCAAACCACTTCAATACTTTTGCCAAGAAAACCCCAAATGGGTCATAAGGAGTTGGATATGACTGAAACAGTTGAACTACCATTATTATTATCATTATTATTATTAAGTAGGGAGGTGACATGGTTGGACCTGTGCTTTAGGAAAATCATTTTGGTGATGGCATGGAGGGTAGATTGGGGTGGGGAGAGACTTGAGGCAGGCAGGCTTACCAGGAGGCTGGAGCAATAATCCAGGCCTGAAGTGACAAAGACCTTCAAATAATCCAGGCCTGAAGTGACAAAGACCTTCATTAGAGTGGTGATGGTGTCAGAGGAAAGAAGGGAGCTTATTTGAGAGATGTTGCAAAGGTGAAACTGATAGACCTTGGCAAAAGATTGCATGTGGGGGGGAGCAAGAGGTTGTGAGGAGTTAAGGATGACACCCAGGTTTCAAGCCTGAAGGACTGGAAGATGGTGTTGTCTTCTACAGTGATAGGAAATGGAGAAAGGATTTAGGGGGAAATATAATGAGTTACATTTTGGACATGTTGAGTTTTAAAATGTCTACTGAAAATCCAGTTTGAGATGTCTGAAAGGCAGTTGGAAGTGAGAGGTTGGAGGTTAGCAGAGAGGTCATGGAAGGAGAGATAGATTTGACAATCATCAGCACAGAGATGCTAGCAGTGGGAGCTGATCAGATCACCAAGTGAAGTTGTAGAGGGGGATGAGAAGAGGGCCCAAGAGAGAACCACGATCTTTGAAAGATCACAGAGAACTCGAATCATGGCACAGGATTGATTTTCAAAAGGAAAAAAAAAAGAAGAGAGTAGAATCTGCAAAGTGTAAGCTAGTGTAATCAAGTAAGCTTGACTTTGATTCCTGGCAAAATTCTAGAAAGTAATATTAAAAAGATGATCTTAGAGAACCAGCATGGCCCCATTAAGACAAAGTCATGTTAGACTAAACTCCTTTTCTTTTCTGATTAACTAGTAGAACAGGAATATTGTAGATCTAGTTTACCTAAATTAGTAAGGAACCTAAAAAGTAGATAGCAGAGTAGTATTCAGGAAACAGACTGTTTCACAGACTCCATTGTCATTCTTCCCATGATTGGGTTGGCCTTCTTGGGCAAAGTTATGACCCTTTTTTGATACCATTTTCCCCAGCACTTCACTCCTGGCTTTGTTATTTATTACTTCCGTGACCTTGGGCAAATCATCTCACCTTTCTAGACCTCAGTTTCCTCATTCCTCAAAATGAGGGGTTTGGACTAGATGACCTCTAAGGTCTCTTCCAGCCCTAATTCTATAATCCTTTGATCACAAGACCAATCTTATATCCATTGAGCAATAGCTTTCTCTCTATTATTATTTTAATTTTACAGATAAGGAAAATGTAGCACAGAGTGATCAAATGGCCTACCCAGTTAACAATTATCAATAATCAATAATTCTCACCCCATCCTCACTTTTTTGTCAAAGGTTTGCATTAGTGGTTGTCATTTAATTGTGTCTGATTCTTTGTGAATCTATTTGGGATTTTCTTGGTACTGGAATGGCTTGCCATTTCCTTCTCCAGCCCATTTTACAGTTGAGGAACTGAGGCAAACAGTGTTAAGAGACTTGCCCAGAGTCACACAGCTAGCAGGTATCTGAGGCCAGATTTAAAGTCAGGAAGATGAATCTTTCCGACTCCAGCTCAGGCACCACCTAGCCACCCACTGCTCATTTACATTATTGTGTGTTTCTGTTCTTTTAAACCCACTTTTGAATCATCTTAACCTTCTGTGACTCATATGTGAATAAAGAGTATTACTTAGTGAGATGATGATGATGATGACTGCAGCTAAAGACAAAACAAAACAAAACAAAAATTACCAAACATGTTTATTGGAAACATTTGTCAATCCTTCCATGGATTGAAATAAACTGTCAAGTCTTTATTTGTAATTGGTAAATTTAGATGTCTTTGGAAGTCAACTAATTTGGCCCAGTGACAAACCAGTAGGAGATAACAAGACCGTTTGGCTAAGGTTTAAATCTGTCAAATGAGGAGCCTCTACAACCTCTAAGAGCCCAGCCTACTGGAAGTCTGTGAGCCAACAATGCTAAAGAGAATCAGCAGAAGAGTTCATGGATAATTTGGTCCTGATCTACGGCTCACTATCACCCTTTTTCTCCATTTAATGATGATTTTTAACAATAAATGAAGCAATACACACTAACTATGAATACGAATGGTGCAAGCACTTTACATTAAGTGAACACTTCCTCTCTCCCGTCTCTCCTGGCCCTCAAAGCTCTGCTCTCCATAAGTTTCCCTGATATAATTAGGTAACAATCATTGATAAGTGGTACTTACAGGGTTTCCTCAACTTTCAGGGACAGGTTTCTTTTTGTTTTATTGCTATTGAATTTTCCCACCTGCTGAGCTCATTGACAAGCTGGCTCCCTGTCTCTTGATAATCAGAATGACTGTGGAAAGGCACAGTGTTCTGTCCCACCGTAAGTGTGAAAGCAATGTTTTGTTCTGAAAAAGACAGAAACAAAAATCCACCTAACGTGCTTGTCTCTACTGGGATATCATTTCCGTCTTCTGTCCTTTTCACACTCTTCAAGATGAGTTGCTTACCTTATATCTGCATCTGAAGCCAAAACTTCTAGACATTGAGTCCAGAGTTTTCTCAGACACCATCTCCAAGATGCTAAACATTCTACAGGTCTCCTCTTGACCACTACTTCACTGGAATTCAGAGCAAGGCCAAGCTACCTGTTTGCTTAACAAAAGATCATGTTCTCATTACCAGTAACTCCTGAAAACAAAAGCAGAGACAAGTGGGTTCCTTTATCCCATGCCGGCTCCTTTGATTCAGTTATTTTGTGTCCCCTTCTCCATTTTTCCCCCAAGATTAGATCTGTGATTTCATTGAAATGAGGAATTCCCACTGAGTAAACTCCTTCCACGGCCAGCACCTGGCATATAGTTGATTTCACCTTTTGTAGTTTTTACTTCTAGAGAGTTGTGTAGGGCACTGAAACATTAAATGACTCGCCCAGGGTCACACAACTGCATATATCAAAGGCAGCACTTGAACCCAGGTCTTCCTGACTCCTAAGCCAGCCTTTATCCAATACATCATGCTAATATCTGAGTAAGGGGCATTTAGGTGGTGCAATGGATAGAGCACTGGGCCTGGAGTAAGGAAGATTCATCTTTCTGAGTTCCAATCTGACCTCAGATACTTACTAGCTGGGTGACCTTGAGCAAGTCACTTAACCCTGCTTGCCTCAGTTTTCTCATCTGTAAAATGAGCTGGAGAAGGAAATGGCAAATCCCTCTAGTATCTTTGCCAAGAAAACCCCAAATGGGGTCACAAAGAGTTGGACACAGCTGAAAACAACTGAACAACAACAACAATATCTGACTAAAACTGTTCTTTATCCTTCCTCTCTTAAAGCAGAAGGAGAACAAACATTCTTCCCAATTCATTCCTCATTAGAATTGTCTAATAACTATGGACCCATTTTGTGAATTTAGGCTATTGCTAGGATGAAAGGTAGAGATGTTATCATCTCCAGCTTCTGCCTCTGCAGTTAAGCTGCAAAGGACCCTGGGGAAAATAATTCACGACTTTCAGTCTCCATTTCTGTATCTAGATTCTTTATCTTTATGTAGATTCTAGAATATAGGGAAAGATGTGATTTTCTGATTATCATCTAGAAATGGAACTAGGATAGCATTGATATCAAATTTTTCAGTCAAATGATAAAATCTATTTGTGGAGATATATCTTTCTCAAACTCTTTTATCCTGCATTTACAGCCAATATCATCAGAGATTTAGATAAAAGCAAAAGACATCAGTCTTGCTGTGTGCATTCCAGCCAGCAACTCTGTCAACGAATGCCAGTGGACCATGTGCAGTTCAGATAGACTTCACGCTAAGACCCATAGCTGCTATGATCTCCATCTCATTGCAACTTTTTTTGCTTTTTCTTTTTTCTTTTTTTTTTTTTTTTTGCTTTTTGGTGAGGTGATCAGGGTTAAGTGACTTGCCCAAGATCACACAGCTAGTAAGTGTTAAGTGTCTGAGGCTGGATTTGAACTCAGGTCCTCCTGACTCCAAGACCAGAGCTCTATATACTGCACCACCTAGCTGCCCCCTCATTGCAACTTTTATTTTGCTTATTTGCAACATGGTGTCACTACAAACACTTACTCATTTGGTGTTTCAGATCTTCACTGAAGAGTATAATTAACAGTTAAATTTTTTTGTTAATTTTTTTTCAGCCAATGACAAGGTTTATTAGAACATCCGTCACATTGGGCAGGCTCTTAAGGAGTCTGAACATTAGTGAGCAATTGACTAGATTTTAAGAATCTGAGCAGTGGCTAAATTATAAGAATCTGAGCACCTTAATGGAGACAAGATGGACCTTATATACAGACAGTGGGAGGGATCTAGGAGTGACCAAATAGTCTGCTGGACAGTGAGGTCATAGAAGGCCAGGAACCTGGACCACGTGGTCAAGGGAGAATGCAGCCTATCTAGGATTAAGGGTGGGAAGTTGCCAGTGGCCGTAGGGAGGGAAGACAATGGAGGGCTAGGCTAGGTTAAGGGTAACAGAGAATTGTGAGATTGGGTTTAGCCACAATGAAAATCCAGTTGATGAGATTATAGCCTCAGAGGAACACCAGAGATTTGGCCATGTGGGGAAGTCCAGGGTTTTTCTTTACTGGGGTCCAGATCCCAACCCCATCATTCTCCCCTCAAACAAATGGGACCCAAATTCTTTTGGGATAAGAGGCAAAGGTCTTGGTTTTCTGAAACTGCTTCCTGCTGGCAAGGGGTGTAGAGTTGTCCCTGCCTCGAGGGGGTCTCAAGAAGAGGTTGATTGAAACCGAGCACAGGTTGCATCCAGGGAATGCTGGGGGTGATAGGGTATGGGCCCAAGCTGAGACCTTTACCCCTTGCCCCAAAAAGAATTTGGCTCTGGGCCCCAGAAAACCCTTATACTTCACCCAGCTGGCCTTTCCTTATCTCTTATTCTTATTCTGAGCTTTCCCTATCTCTCTAAGAAGTCTGTCCTTGAAATCCTCAGGAAGAAGCCTAGTCTTTGATCCCACCTTTGATCTTATCAACCTCTTTCTTCCAGTTCTTTGTTACCCTAATAAAAGCCTAGCCTTTAGTTGTCTATTCCAGGGTGACCCTATCCAGACACTCTCATTCTCCCTAAACTCCTCTCCCAGTCACCCAGATCCTCTTCCTAGCCCCTTCTCTGCCACCCAAAATTACTTGACTGTATATAAGATCCACCCTGGCCCCCATTTAAAGGCTGAGACTTTCTCATGCCTGCTTTTCCTCTCAGGTGTCACTAATTTTCAGATTCCTTAAGAGTCTGGCCTGTATGGTTTATCTCTAATAAACTTTTTCTCTGACTGAAAGAAGATTTAAGGTGAATTATTTGAGGCAGGGCCCGTGTGTCATGATCTTGGGGTCTCAGGACCCCTAAACCTCTAGACCTCATCAGGGAGACATTGGGTGGTACCCGTTGTTTGCTATCAACCGTAGGTGAATGGCCTGTAGTCTGGTAGACACAAATCCAACAGAAAAGACTGCAGGGCCCAAATGACAGGATAAAGCATCCTTAGCTCTGTTTGGATTCAGATAATACAGTTTTCTAACCATGCAGTATCAAATCCACCTTATAGCCAGACTCAGGAATAGCCAGGTGAGTAACATTCCTTTTCAAAGGAACATAATAGAGAAACTGAGCCAGGAGTATCCCATCTTAGACTGAGGCTAACATTGTCCTCTCAGCTTTTCCCAATGCTGACTACTCACCAGTATCACATTCTCTGAGTAGCTTGTGGCATTTCTCTCAGATGGTGGATTATTGATTATCGATGGAATATGATCCATCAGACAATTCAAAATAAAATCCCATTAGCTTTTACTTCAAACAGCAAGTTTCACTAATCACAGCATAGGAAAAACTTTTCCAGGATTTACATCTCAAACTTAAATTTGTCCAGGTGTAAAAAGCCAATCGTTAGAGATTATTTCTATAAAAAACCCAAACAAGCTTTTTGCCAAGTGTACACATTAAAACAATAACCAACAATAGCCAAATTATTTTAGCAGTAACCAAATTAGTTGCTTGACATAACTGATACAAAAAGTTCACCAATTTGAAATGAACCAATTACCAATCAGGTGACTTCAATTTTGTTAAATGCATTTCCAAATTACTTTACAAAGAGAATCAACATCTCATCATTATCAGTTAAAACTACAACTTTAAAAGAGTGTGTTTACCCAAGTTTGGAGGCTAGCTTCTTTACCTTGAACAGCATGTGCTGAATCTGGGTGATACTTCCAGGTAAAGGTTGCCATACAGTCCAAGGCCCAGAGGGGCCCACAGTGTAGCTGCTGCCCCTCCCCCCTCCTTCCTTTCCCAGGTAGGGGAAGGTGAAATCAAAAGTGAGGGGTAAATGGTGAAACTCTCTCCTCCTATGAGAGGAGTTAACAGATACCCTCTTGACTCAAGAGAAGGGAGGGGGAGAAAGGAGTGACCAGGGTTGTAAGGAGGAGTTTCAAAACTCCTTAATGATCAATCACAAAACCTCCAGAATCTGCTAAGATATTTTTAGCTGTTCTAACTTTTCCCTGTAACCTCCATGCAGGAAGATTCAGGAGTGTAGAGGTAAGGAAGGAAGCAAGCCTAAGGTAACCAAAAAGCAACTGCAGTTTTCCCCAATTCCCTAGCGCCATGAGAATTGACAGAACTGGGCATACGCCTCTTAGCAGGACATCAGTCCTTGTCCTCTATGCTTCGGAAGGTATACCCAGGTCCATGGCCTCGAACCAAACTAGTGGACTGAGAACCTGAAAGTCAGGCGGGGTGAGAGACGGCTTTGTAACTGTCTGCCCAAAAAGTGACCCCAACTGCAGTGCAAGAAAGGGTGAGGGGAGGCTTATATACCTTCCAATCTTGGCTGGAGAAAAACTTGGGGTTAGGCAGTTTCCCCATGTGGGCCACCAAAATTTTGAGGTTTAGGGGTTCAGGGGTGCTGGGACCCTGAAATCACAACACCTGGGTGCTGCCCGAAAGAATTCGACCCAAGCCTTCTTTCAGCCAAAGACAAGGTTTATTAGAATATCCGTCATACTGGGCAAACTTTTAAGGAGTCTGAACATTAGTGAGCTATTGGCTCACTAATAGCTATTGGCTAGATTTTAGGAATCTGAGCCATAAGTTAATATTTTAAATGATCAGTAGATGATCTGCTTCAAGGCAAGGGGTTGTAATATTTGTATATACAATATTATACATAAACATATATATACATACATATACATAAATATATATATACACAAACATACACACACACACACACACACACATATATATATATATATACACGGAGAGAGAGATGGGGGGGAGAGACGGAGAGTTGATTTTCTGAAATCAAGTATAAGACTTTAGATTTATCCCTATTGAATTTACTTTTGACTCCAAATTCTAGTATATCAGGATCTTTTTGGATCTTGACTCTGCAACCTAATTTATTAGCTATCCTTCCCAGCCTTGTATTTGGAAAAGACAGAATCTAAATGGTTAGTAGGTCAGTGAAATCCAACAGAAGTAGGGGAATTAATAAGCAAGTACCTAGCCCTCCTTGGTGAGTTTAGATAAACTGCCTCCCAGGGTGCTGAAAGCATTGCTGGAGGCATTTACTGAAGGATGATCAATAATAAAACTATGGATAATGGGAAAGATGCTGCAGGACCAAAAAAAGGCAAATGTATGGATTTTCATAAAAGAGAAGAGAGTAGAGTCTTCAAATGACAGCAGGTGGGCTGAACCTCTGGCAAAATTCCAGAACATGTGTTTAAGGAAAACATTAAAAAGGAAGTGGTTATCACAAAGAGTCAGAATGGCTTCATCAAGAACAGGCATAACCGAAGTAGTCCAGAAATAAAGGTTTTACAGGGTCTGAGTTCAATTTTGAAATCTTCTTACATTATTTCTCTTTGGTCATGCAGCATTTCCATGGAAATATCAGAATTTGACTCATCTTGCTTCTACTTATGATTTCCTCCTGGGAATAGTAGAATTTGACTCTTGATCTGTGGATGTGCATGGAAACAAACAAAAAAATTAAATGGCCCTCAACTCCCTTGTGAGAGCTCAGGTTAATAAGACATGGAATATAAAATAGGATTTATTTCAGACTCCACAAAGCAAAAGGACCATACCCTGGTCCATAAACTCTCAAGACACCTCTCCTTGTGTCTCTGATGAGTCTCATAGTCCTTGGACTTTTAGCAAAACCCCAGGTGTTACCTCAAACAAAAGGAGAAAGAACTTGGGTGACTACAGAGTCATACAACCTGACCCTCTAGTGATCCCCACCTCCCAGGGGCCAATATTTATAATTCTACCTTCAGAAGCCATGCCCTCACTCCAAACAAAAAAGAAATGGAATAGAATTTGCTCAAGCAACCAACTCACTTCCTGATGAGTCTACCTTCCTAGGGACCTATATAGTTCTCCTAATTTACTATGTTACTCTGGGACCCTCATGGTAATGGAAATCTCCCTAGCTCATTAGAGAATTGACCTAATTCCCCTGTCCTGTACAGTCCACAAAACTCACAATATCAATGAAAGCCAAGGTCGAGATTTGGATCTTCACTAGCCCCTATTACTCTTCAACTCTGGCTTCTACTGGTCCCTGAAATTGGTATGGCCCAGGAATTCCTCTCTTTGGTTCAGGAATTCTTCCACTTGGTCCTCTTCACCCACTGCTGGTTCTTTAGTGCATAGAATTCCATAATGGACATATCTCTCTGGTACACGCAGTTCCTTGGAGCAGGCACAAAACTATACAGACTTGCTTCCAGGGTACTTAGGAGTCAAGGTGTCTCTGACTTCCTTCTCTCTGTCTAAGCTTTCTCCCTGGTTCTCTAAGCATGCTTCTGTGTCTCAGGGCTTTCTTTTTACAGGAAAAGTTCAAAGACATAGCTCAGGTATATGATATGGTTGTGAATCATCCTAAATGGGAGGTCAGTGTGGTAACCTAGGGCCAGGCAAGTAATTCGTGCCTCTTCAAGGAGACCTGTTTATTCCAGAACGACTTTGTCATCTCATGGGACAAATGCAGACTTTCCGAATTGTATAAAGAGACATCATCAGTGGCTGAACAAGATTCTCTTTAATGGGGTATAATTGTTACCCAGCACAACACCTGATTATACTCACTACATACATCATGCCCAACTAATCTAATTTCCTTTTTTTTTTTTAAAATAGTTACTAGACTTGTAGTTCAGGGAAATGATAATGGCTGACATTTATTTAATGCTTACTATGTGCCAGGCACTGTGTTAAGCAGTTTACAATTATTATCTCATTTGAAGGTTTTCAAAGTGTTTTACATATATTATTTCCTTTGATGGTAAAAATATAGTTTATCTAGATTTTGGTAAACCCCTTGCCAAAATTTCCCATGCTTTTGTTGTGGACAATATGGAGATGTAGAGACTAGACAACAGTTCATGTAGGTGGAATGAATAGCCAGACCCAAAAAGTCTCCAATGGAGTGCCCTAGGGATCTGTCCTTGGCATGTGATTTTTTTTTTTTTTTTTTTGCTGATTTGGAAAAAGTCATAGATCCTATATGCATAGAAAATATTTCTCCTACCACACAAAGAGTTCACAAATGTATTCTATATTTATATTGAAATCTAAATATTGGGGGAAAAATACTGAAAGTAGAACTAGATCTAAGGTCTACATTTAATTCATTTGGATCAAATGTCTAGTCACTAAAAACTGGATACCTGTCATCTTATTCAGTGCCTCAGTATAGTCAATGAGCACCTGTATCTTCTGTAGACTAAACAAATGATGCCTGATATATGAATGGATTACTATGTTTCTGCTGCTGTGATAAGGATCACCAAATAAGAGGAAATTTAGAGCAGAAAAAGACTTTAGGGGACCATCATTTGATAGATGAAACCCAGAGAGTAAAGTGACACCCACTATTCCCAGGGGATTGTCTATCCCTGATTCTTGAGCTGTTGGATCATTTGAGTATAGTAATTGGGTCTTATCTGGAGGGGGCTGGTTAGAGTGTGAAAGTGGGATGTTCTCAGATTTGTTCAAGGTTGGCTAAGGGTCTTGTCTATAGTGGGATAGGGTCATGTGTACTTAGAGGACACTAACTACAGGGTTAATATTGGGCAAAAAAGAGGGAGAGGTTTTTGGCTAGGTTTAAGGGGTAAAGCAAAAAGCAAGGTACTGCTTAGTATACATGCCAATTATTTGGCAGGTGCCAAGAGAGTAGCCTTGGATTTTGAGGTATCAAATGTCTCAAATGAGGTATCAAAGGTCTAACTGAGGTGCTTTGTCTTCTCGCCCTTCCTTGAGATTCTACAGGTGAAATGTTAACTCAGATTCCTAAAGGGAGGAAGAATAAATTTTCCACATACAAAGATCATAACAAAGCCTTATGTGTTCACAGAGCTTTAAGCCAGAAATTTCACTAATAGGCCTATACCCCAAGGAGGTCATTGATAAAAAGATATACTCTATATATGCCAAAATATTCATAGCAGCACTTTTTTGTGGCAGCAAAAACCTAGAAACACAGGAGATGCCCATCAATCAAACAAACATCTGGCACAGTGGATAGAGTGCTGGGCCCATAATCAAGAAGACTCATCTTCCTGAGTTCAAATCCAACCTCAGACATTTACTAGCAGTATGACCCTGGGCAAGTCACTTAACTTCATTTGCCTCAGTTTTTTGTCTGTGAAATGACATATCATTCCAGTGTCTTTGCCAACAAAATCCCAGATGGGGTCACAATGAGTCATACATGACTGAAACAACTGAACAACAACCAAAACAAACTATGGTATATAAATATAATAAAAATGGTAGTGCTATGTTATAGGAAATGACAAATATAATAAATATAGAGAAGTATGGAAAGATTTACATGAACTTTTACAAAGTGAAGCTAGTAGTCAAAAAAACACAACACATACCATGAATGCAAGAATGTAAATGGAAAGAACAGCTACAAAACAGTTGAAAACGAATGTTGCAAAATTACAAAGAATTGGGGCAGCTAGGTGGTGCAGTGGATAGAGCACCTGCCCGGGAGTCAGGAGGACCTGAGTTGAAATCTGACCTCAGACACTTGATACTTACTAGCTGAGTGATCCTGAGCAAGTCACTTAACCCCATTGCCTTGCACCCCCTCTCCCCCAAATTACAAAGAATAAGCCTGGCTCCAAGGAAAGAATAGGAGAAGACACTTCTCCTCCTTTTTTCTGCAGTGGTAGGAGTCCCATGGTTGTGAAATATTGCTCATATTTTGGATTTTTTTAATGTAATAGTTTTGTTGACATCTTTTCATTTGAAAATATTCTTAGTTATAGGAGATTCTCTGGGAAGGGAAATGGGGGAGGGATACAGAAGGAAAATTAGGCAATATAAAAACAAGAGATAACAATAAAGATTCATTTTTTTAATAGAGCTATATTTAAATAAGCATTGACATGTATATATTCTATATCAAAGAATATGAATCTATTTTTATTTCTCAGAGTTAAGTAGGAATTTGTAGCTACAATATCTTAATATTTGTAGCTACAATATCTTAAGAAGGAGAATGATATTTTTATACACATGGTATGAAGAGGTCATAGTAATGGAGATGAGATATAGAAAGCTTTTCAGAAGGCAAAATTCAGTTGGTCCTAGTGATGATAGCCACCTGGAGGCGCTATGGTGTTATTGCAAGTTGTAATGGGTTACAAAATTCATAGCAGCATGCTATTTTTGTACATTTCCTCAATCTTTGGATTTTAATAGTTCTATTTCTTGTGGGCAATCAATTCTTTTTTATGTTAAGAAAGGAATCCTCACATTTAAAAAGGTTGAAAACCAATAGAGAAAAGTTTGTCCCTAGCATAGCTAAAATTGTGCTAGGTGAGTTGTTAACCTCTACTTTCTGTGCTTACTTATATGGATATAAAACAAATGGTAGGTAATGACGGGCCTGAAGAACAGAGAATGAAATTTGCCTCCCTACTCTTCTCAAATAGATGGGATTGCTAGAATGGAATACCCTAGTAGGATACATTGTCTAAGGGGTCATTGTATCAAGTGTTTTGAGGAAGGATGTAATTTTGAGACTGGGAGGGAATAGAGTGATTATATAAAGAAATAACTAACATAGACCTTGTTAACCCTTCCTTTCTTTTCTGATATTGAATTTATTTAAAGCTTGCTTTTGAAAGATGTTTATTCTTATTAAAGGAAAAACGATAGATATGATACAAAACAAGTTAGTATTTTAATGAACTCATTTACATTTCTTAGCGTTTTATTTATGGTGTTGTTCAAGTACCATGCTAAGGGAAAAGATAGTAGGATACATTGTCTAACCAGTCTTTATATCAAGTGTTTTTGCTTGTTTTCTTTATTGTGAGGAAGGATGTAATTTTGAGATTGGGAGCGAATAGAGTGAGCATATAAATAACTGTAATAAACAAACACAAGGCATCAATAAACCTTTTTCTTTTTAAACTGGTAGGTTCAAGAAGGAATTTTATTCCCTATTGCCCTTTCTTTTCCTTTTCTGATAATGGATTTACTTAAAGCTTGTTTTTGAAAGAACTTTCTTATTCTTATTGAGAGAAAAGAGATAAATGTGATACATTTAGTTGCTGATAAATAAGTTAGTACTTTAATGAACTCATTTACGTTTCTCAGTGTTTCATTTATGGTGTTATTCAAGTACCAGAATCTTTAAGCTTCATCCTTCGAAGTTTTTAATGGTATGTTAGTGATTTTAGTTATGAAACCAATATGAATGAAACAAAATTCTTCCCATTTCTCCAAATCTAACAGTAATCAGGTAACATTTTGACCCAATAGGTTTTCAATAAACTAAGAATTAAGCAGCAAGCAAGTCAATACACATTTATTAAGTCCTATAACTTGCCAAGCACTGTGCTAAGTGCTGGGAATATAAAGAAAGGCAAAAAAACAGTCCCTGCCCTCAAGGAGCTCACATTCTAATGGGGGGAACAACATGTAAGCATTTTGTATGTATGGCCATGCAAGATATATACAGAGGAAAATGTAGGTAATCTCACAAGGAAAGCACTAGCACTGGCGGGATGAGGTGGGGAGTGGAGCAAAAAAGTCAAAGAAGGTTAAAGTTGACCTAATTCTTGAAGGAAGTCAAGGAAGTCAGGAAGTGGAAATGAGGAGGAAGGGCAGTCTAGGCATGGAGGACAGCCAGTGAAGAGGTAAGGAACTGGGAGAGTGACTGTTTTGTGTGACAAACAGTAAGGAGGCTAGAACAGCTGGATATAAAAGTATGTAAAAAGGGAGAAAAGCGTAAGAAGACTGGACAGGTAGGAAAGGGCCTGTTTGTTGTTGTTATCGTTCAGTTTCAGTCCTATCTGACTCATCACAACTGCACTTGCAATTTTCTTGGCAAAGATACTGGAGCGGATTGCCATTTCTTTCTCTAACTCATTTTATAGATGAGGAAACTGAGGCAAACAGGGTTAAATGACTTGCCCAGGGTCACATAGCTAATAATTGTCTGAGGCTGGATTTGAATTCAGGTTGTCCTGACTCAGGGGCAGCTAGATGGCACAGTGAATGGAGCACTGAGCCTGGAGTTGGGAAGACTCATCTTCCCAAATTCAAGTATTTGCTTTCCTTTCCTTCCCAGCTTCGTATCATGTGTCAATTTGAGAAGTAAGGCATTAACAACTTCATTCAAGTCATTGATAAAATAAAACGTTGGGCAGCACAGGGCCAAGGACAAGTGCAGTAGGTCAAAACTTCCCTCCAGTCTGCTACTGGGTCCTTGAAAGCTTCTCTTTCAACTGGATCATTTAGACTAGTTATGAAACAAATTAGCTTTCTTGCTATTTACGGCAATCCATTTTCTCTCTTCCTCTTTTACATAAGGATAGTAGGAGAAACTTGTTTAAGTGTTTTACCAAAATCTAGATAAATAGCTCTCACCTGACATACCACAGTAATAACTGTCAGGAAGGAAAATGAGGCATAGCCTGTTCTTGAGGATGCCAAGGTGGCTGTTGGCGATAACTAATTCCTTCTTCAGTCTCTGCATCTAGTGCATCACTTTTTTGTCAGCAGATGAGTACATGATTCAGCATAAATCCTCTGGAGACATGGTTGGTCATTACATTCCTAATTATCTTAAAGTTGTGTTTGTTTCCTTTTAAGGATGTCCTTGTATAAACTGTTCTCCAGATTCTCACTTTACTTTGCATCAGTTCACATTACTCAAAATTCTCTGAAGTCATCATTTATTATGAGACAGGTAGGTGGGCACAGTGGGTAGGTATGGGACTTGGGATTCAAGAAGACCTGATTTCAAATCCTGCCTCAGATGGTTACTAGCTGTGACACTGGGTAAGTCATTTAACTTAGTCTGTTTCCTCATCTGTTAAATGGGAATAAAAATAGTACCTGCCTTAGAACTGTTGTGAGGATCAAATGAGTGCTTTGCAAATAAAGTACTCTGCAAACCTAAAGGTATTATATAAATGTTAACTATTATAATTTGTTATAGTGTAATAATATCCCATTACATTCATATACAATTTATTCATCCTCCAAGTGATGGGTGCTCTTTAGACGTTAGATTGTTTTTTCTTTTAATTCCCTCTTCAGCACTAGGAAGTTTATATTGCCTGTGACTTCCCTTTCCTAATATTATCCAATTAACTAACCTCTCATTTCTATTCGATTAGTTCCATGTATTTCTGCAACAAGTTGGGATCACTTTGTCTTTCAGATAAGCGAGGATCAACTGATTCCCACACCCCTCCTCAGTGTTTGTTTATTTGCATGCCCTCCAATTATGTGAAAGTAAATTCCACTCCCTTCTTTCTCCGTTTCTGTATAAGTGTATTCCTTTTACCCTCCCTTCTCTTTCCCTTTTTAAAACCCTTAAACTAATCCAACCCCTGGTGCTGTTTTTTCTTGTTTCACTCCCTCAATGTCCTTTGAAGACATTAATGTTCTGTAGGGACACATTTCTTCTCCTCCATTAGGACATTAACGCTTCATCATCATATAGCCCCTTTCCATTGCTCAAATAAATTTACCTTTTTAGGTTTCTTGTGATGCTTGTGTTCATCTTTCAAAGTGATGGGGTTGGGATCTGCACCCCAGAAAGGAAAAACCCTGGACTCTCAAGGCCAAATCTCTGGTGTTTGCCTGAGGCTATAGTCCCATCAACTGGCCTTTCATTGTGGCTAAACCCAATCTCCCAATTCTCTGTTACCCTTAACCTAGCCTAGCCCTCCATTGTTTTATCTTCCTACGGCCCCTGGCTACTTCCCATCCTTAATCCTAGCTGGGCTCCATTCTCCCTTGGCCATGTGGTCCAGGTCCCTGGCATACTATTACCTCCCAGTCCAAGCAGACTGCTTGGCCACTCCTAGATCCCTCCCACAGTCTTTCTGTATATAAGGTCCATCTTGTCTTTATTAAGGTGCTCAGATTCTTATAATCTAGCCACTGCTCAGATTTTTACAATCTATCCAATAGCTCACAGGTGCTCAGATTCCTTGAGTCTGGCTAATATAGCAGATCTTCAATAAACCTTGTCTTTGGCTGAAAGACTTGGGTCGAATTCTTTTGGGCAGGACCCATGTGTTGTGATTTTGGGGTCCCAGCACCTCTAGATCTCATCAAAAGTTCCCACTCAGCTGTGGTCTTTTGATCAGAAATCCTTGAAAGTCCCCTATTCTATAAAAGATCCATTTTTGTTTCTCTTGTATTGTGCTTCTCCTTTCATTAAGTTATTCCTGGTTGCAAGACTCTGGACTTTTAGAATACTGTATTACAAGATTTCTTCTTATTTAAATAGGAGCTAGCCAGGTTTTGTGTAATACTATGGTTCCTTGGTACTTGGAACTACTTTCTGGATGCTGGCATTATTTTTTCATTGATGTGGGAACTCATGATTTAGGTTATGATATTCCTTGGTCATTTCCTTTTGGAGTTTCTTTAAGGAAGCAACTGGTGGAATTTACATTTTACCCTCTCCTTCTAATAGATGTAATCAGTTACCATTTGATTTGCTGAAATACAGTATCTAGGATTCCTTTTCATTTTAAATTGGTTTTCAAGGAGTCCAATGATTCTTAAGTGATCTCTCCTTGACCTGTTTTCCAGATCATTTGTTTCTGAGATCAGATATTTTATTTTTTCCTCAACCTTTTGGTTTTATTCCAATATTTCTGTCTCATATAGTCACTGATTTCTCTTTGGTCTACTCTAGTTTTCAGGGAATCTATTAATTGGGTAAGGTTTACCATTCTCTAAGCTGTTTATAATTCTTCTAATTCTTTCCTGAGAGCTATTGATTTTTTTTTTTTTTGCTTCATTTCCTCTAGGTTTTCCTATAGTTTGTGGAAAACCCATTTTTTCCCTTTAGTCTCTGTTTAGTTATTAGGGAGTCACTCTTTCCCACATAGTCTTTCTCCACAGTACATGTATGTAAAATAATATATGTATATATAAATCATTTGCATAAACCATTATTTATATATATATACACATACAGATACATATCTGTATGTATATACATACATGTGTGTATTACTCATCTTTCTAGCTTCATTTCCTGAATTAAGGTTTTGTGCCAAGGGCCAAACTCCTTCTGCTGTACTTTTGAATAGTGTGGTCAGCCCTACTAGTTCTAGTTCAGTGACTTGGGTTCTTTCACTGACTTTCACCATAGTCTTGTATACTACTTTCATGTATTTTACATCACAAACTGGACTTTCTGTCCCTTCTTTTCTCTGTCCTTTCTACTATGCCCTGCTCCTTGAATGAATTCCATCTCTTTTTGTTTATATTCATCTCTTCTTCAAGGTTAAATTCATTTTCCACCTTCTTGATAAAAACCTTCCCTAGCTCTTTCATTGCCCCAGTGAACATGATCTCTATCTGTTCAAATAGCTCACATTATTTTGCCAGCAACTTTCTTTCTGCACTGAGCTCACTTTCCCTTCTATCATTATCTTGTGCACTTGTCTTCATTCTCATTGGTGTGTAAGTCCTTCGATAGCAGGGCCTCTATTGTATCTATATATGTCCAGTGACGTGTATGACAGGACCCTAGTATTATTAAAATTGGTTTGTTGAATCTAACACAAGTGTCATCAAAGAATTCTGGTTCTGGAATCAGAGAGGACCTTGGCACAAATTCTGCCTCTGTCACTAAGAGCCAAAGTGTCTGGGCAATCACTTCCCTACACTTCAGTTTACACATCTGTAAAATGAAGGGGGTAGTATACATAATCCAAGGACCTGAAATCTGTAATCCTATGATCATTTAAATAGCTTCTTGTAATTTTTTTTTCCAGTAGTAATTTTAAAATCTTCATCTGAGGCAAGATTAAGTCAGCTAATAAATTATAAGAGAGGACAAGAGGTTTAGTGTTTATAAGTTATATTCCTCAAGTGGATTGAAGGGCCAGTTACCAAAGCCCTAGTTCTGAATACAAAGCAGTATTACACATCTGGAGGAAAAAAACATTGTTTATTATGAGCAGTGATTGCTGAATAACATCTAATTAAACTGCAAGGCTAAAAATGCTTTAAAAATATTTCATTTACATAAATCCCTGAAGAATTCAACCAGGATTTTATTCCCACATTTCATATTCTTCTTTTAATAAAGAGACAAATGACAAACATACAAGCTGGTACCAGAAATTTATTTACAAATAAACTAAACCTTCCATGGTATGTCTTCCAGATGGTACAGGTTCATTCTAATCTCCTACACTCACAGTTCTGTACCATGAGAAGTGATGCTTATAATGAATATAAAGCACAAGGTCCTGAAATTTCTTGTGAAGCAATGATGGGTTAAATGATGTTTAGTACTGTTTCTACATTAAATATATTTTTCTGCATTCTACTAATTTAAAATTTATTTAGTAATATCCATGTATAGTATATATGGTAACTTCAGTGGAACACTTCATTCCTCAATCACTCTGGACAAATGGGAGTTTACTATATATGTCTACGTGGTACTTTGATGGAAGTGATTTTATTGGTGCAGCCACTCTAACTTCTGATTATTAGATCTGCTCTCAAATATGTATTTTAATTTTATAAAAGAATTATTTATCAGATGACTAGAAAAAAGGTGGGAAGGACATATAAGAAGGGACAATAGTTGTAATTTTTTCTTTATTAGTTACTGAAACTTGTACTTCTAAAATAACTACCAAAAATTTTGTGTATTCCAGAAAACCATTAACAATAGTAAGGCCATAATATCATATTACATTTGTGAGTGTAAATTTTTCCAGAAATATATAAATCTATTATTCTGGAAGAAAAAAAAAAAGGTACATCAAAGCTTTTTAAAGATTTGCTTCCTTAAGCTCTTAATGTCACATTTGCTATTTTCTTTACAAATAAATGTGAATTACTAAAGTTTATTTCTTTAAAACACTCTGTACTTGGGGCAGCTAGGTGGCACAGTGGATAGAACTCTGGTCTTGGAGTCAGGAAGACCTGAGTTCAAATCCGGCTTCAGACACTTGACACTAGCTGTGTGACCCTGGGCAAGTCACTTAACCCCGATTGTCTCAGCAAAACAAAACAAAAAAAACACTCTGTACTTGCATCATGATATAAAGGCTATCCTTTAGAATAGAAGAGATCTTGACTTCATGGCTACTACATGGCTATTTTTAAAGTTTAATCTTATTTACTGAAAATTTGTATAATAGGCACTTTTCTAAACTTTATATAAAAATGTAATTCTTACACCAGTTCTCCTGTTCATCTAGGCTGTTTTAATATTACCTCTGCTACTAGGACATTATGCTGCATCTTCTCTTTAGATTTCATTATCCATACTATAGAAGCCCCAATCTCATGTTTTGTCATTGTGTTCTTTCTGCCTTGTGTCTCTTTTTTCTTGGTCTGATTCCCTTGTTTGGCAGCAACTATGAGAGTAAGAAAACAAGCTACATAAAATAAAATAATTTGATCTACAAGACAAGCACACATTTAGTTATGTTTACAGAGAATGTCCTCTTTCAGTCTATAAACAGGTACAAATAAGTTAACTCAAGTGACATTCTTAAGAAATGTGGAGAGGGGATTCTGGGAAGATAGTGGAGTAGGTCAGAAAATTCCAGGCTCTCCAAATTTCCCCCACAAAAAAAGACAGAATATCACCTCAAAGTGAATGTAGAATAGCAGAAATGAATAAAATTCTGGGTAGAGCAACTGTCCTCCTAATACAACTTAAGAGGACCCCAGAAAGCCCTTGACCTTAGGGGCAGAAGTTTGGCCCACTGAAGTGCAAACACCTCCAGGGGGACTCCACTGAATCAACAAACAGGCCCTGAGTGCAGCTAGGTGTAGAGGTGGCCTCAGCCTCAGGAACTTTCACCTCAGGGATAGTGTGGGGGTTGGACCACTGAGCAAGGGAAGATTGAAGGACAGCTATCTTGGGATGCCAGGCGCAGCAGCTAAAGGCAAGAAAGAGCAAGTACACCCCAGCTGAGTGTGGTAGCAGAGTGGCAGGGACCCTGCTGGCTGTGGGCACTTGAAGGAGAGTGTGAGTCCCTGGTTTCAATTCCTAGGGCAGAAGGTAAAGCTGAAGTTTGCAGCCACTGAAGGGACCACAGGGAGCAAGAGCATTTTGTGGGACAGAGTGGCTGTGGGCCCTAGCCATGGCTTGGGGGTAAAGAGGAGTGCCTGAGGTTGCTTCCTGGACAGAACTCAGAAAATAACAGTAAGAAGGCCCTGAGGCCTGGGGCATCATTTCCCACACACCATGACTAGAGGTGATTACAATAATAAACTATTAAAATAAAATATAACAAAATAAAAATAAGTAAAGGAGAAAGAACCCAACCATAGACAGCTACTATGGGGATGGAGAAGATCTGGGTTCATATTCAGAGAAAGATAGTGAAGTTAAAAAAGCCATTCTTTTTTTTTTTTTGGTGAGGCAATAGGGATGAAGTGACTTGCCCAAGGTTACACAGCTAGTAAGTGTCAAGTGTCTGAGGCCGGATTTGAACTCAGGTCCTCCTGACTCCAAGGCTGGAGCTTTATCCACCGTACCACCTAGCTGCCCCCAAAAAGCCATTCTTAATTCAAAGAGAAATGTCAAATAGTTACAAGCCCAAAAAAAGTTCTTGGAAGAACTTTAAAAGGACTTCAAAAATCAAATGAGAGAGACTGAGTAAAAATTAGGGAAAGAATAAGAGCAATCTAACAAAAACAAGAAAATTATACAAAGAAAGTCAGCCAGTTGGAAAAAGTTAAGGAAGCAAACTTAGGGAAGAAAATAACTCCCTGAAAACTAGAATTGGGCAAGGGATAGCAAATGATGTTATAACACATTAAGAAATAAAACAAAATTTGAAAAAATAGAAGAGAATGTAAAACATCTCATTAGAAAAACAACTGATCTGGAGAACAGCTTGAGGGGAGACAATATAAGAATTATTGTACTACTTGAAAGTTATGATCAAAAAAAGAATCTTGATACAATATTACAAGAAATTATTAAAGAAAATTGGATTCTGAGGAGATGGCGGAGTAAGTCAGAAAATTTCAAGCTCTCAAGATTTTCCTCCACAAGAGATAGAACAGCGCTTCTGGGTGAACTTAGATCCATGAAAACATAAGAGTAGGGGCAGAAGAGGGGTCCTCTTGGAACAACTAGAGAAGATTATCCCAGGATGATTTCTTCCCTGTGAAGAGCAAACACCTCCAGGCTAGGGTCGCTTTAACAACAAGGGGAAAGCCCTGGGGTTAGCTGGTTTCGGAGGCTGCCCCAGCCCCAGCCACAGAACTTTTACCCCAGGGATAGTGAGGGGAATTGGGAGTCTGACCTGGGGAAGATGGAGGGAACCTCTGCTGACTGAGGTATGGTGGGGCCAGAAGGAACCAGCACATATCCGGTGAGTGCAGAAGCAGTACGGCGGGCTAACTCTGGCTGTGGTACTTACAGGAGGTTGGAGGTCTTGGTTTGAGTTCAAGGTCAGAAGGGAGAACTGAAGAGGATTAGAGGCCAGAGGCACCATCCCCCATGCCCCAGGACTAAAGGTGATTATAAAAACTAAACTATTACCAAAAAAAAAAAAAATGCATAGGCAAAGGAGAAAGAATCCAACCATAGAGAGCTACTACAGGAATAGAGAAGATCAGGGTGCATTTTCAGAGGAGGATAATGAAGCAAAGAAACCCTCTTCTACCCCAAAGAGTAATGTCAAATGGTCACCTGCCCAAAAAGAATTCATTAAAAAAGACTTTATTCATAAATAAATTAAAAAATAAATTCAAAATTAATATTGATAACAATAACAGTAAATTCAAAAATAAAATTCAAAAAATTCAAAATAAATAAATTCAAAAAGAATTCATAAAAAAGACTTTAAAAATCAAATGAGAGATTAAGGAAAAACTAAAAAGAAAAATAAGAATTTAAAAAAAAACAACCAAGAAGATTATGAAAAGAAAGTCAACCAATTAGAAAGAGATCCAGAATCTTAAGGAAGAAAATGACTCCTTGAAAATCAGAATTGGACAAGGAGAAGCCCCTGAAATTATAAGAGATGAAGAAATAAGAAAAAAAAACCAAAATATAAAGAATGAAAAAATAGAAGAGAATGTGAAACATCTCATAAGAAAAACAACGGATCTAGAGAACAGATCAAAAAGAGAAAACAAAAGAATAATAGGACTACCTGAAAGTTCTGATCAAAAAAAGAATCTTGATACAATAATACAAAAAACAATTGAAGAAATTGTCCTGAAGCATTAGAACAAGAGGGGAAAGTAGAAATAGAAAAAAATCTACTGATCACCACCTGAAAGAGATCCTACAAGGAAAAGTCACAGGAATATTATAGTCAAATTCCGAAACCCCCAGATGAAGGACAAAATATTACGACCAATAAGAAAAAAAACAATTTAAATGTGGCGGTGCCACAATTAGAACCACATGAGACCTAGTAGAGGTGACACTAAGAGATCCCAGATCTTGTAGCATTATATATCGAAGAGCAAAAGAACTGGGCTTCTGGCCGAAAACATACCCAGAAAAGCTTAACATAATTCTAAATGGAAAAAAAAAAGAGATATTTGATCAATTGTCAGACTTTCAGGTCTTTGTTTAAAAAAAACAAACAAACAAACCCTGAACTCAATAGAAGATTTAACATACAAGAGCCAAGAAAAATATAAGGTACATGCCAATGACCAACAAGGGACTAAATAAGGAGAGAATGTTTTTACCTTTTATGTATGAAAAATGTAAAACCTACGTCTAAGATTGTAACTAGTAATTAGGTAACTTATAAGGAAGATTGGGGTAGACCTGAATATAAATATGATTTCAAAATGTAAAATCATTCAAGTACAGCTAAAAGGGTAATTATCTTTTACAAATAAGGTGCAAGAAGAACCAATACAGAGGAATTAGATGGGGGAGGGGGACTGTTAGCTCTGGAAACCTACTCTCATCGAGAATGGGTTTAAGAGGCGAAAATACATATACATTCAGAGTATAAAAACCTAAATTTAGAAAGAAATAAAACTCGAAGGGGGTGGGGAGGAGAGGAAACAGAAAGGATCTTTAGAGGGAAGGGTGTAGGAATAGGTTAAAAAGGGGATATAGAAGGGGGGTTAGATTTAGGGGAATGGGAGGATAAGGGAGGGATTGCTGGAGCGGGGGTAGGTTAAGTAATAGGTAGGTATTCTATATTACCTTTTGTATAATAGGTAATGTAGCAGGTAGAAGTAAAGTAGAGGAGTTAGGAGAGATAGGAAAAAGATATGCACAAACATAAACACAAAGATTAAGACTAGAATCTCTTAGGGAAAGTCTATGTTTATATATGTATGTGTATATATATATGTACAAATGTATGTATATATCAATACCTATATATAAATATATCCAGTGCTCAATTGTAGCCTTGGGGTAACATGGAGGGAAGGGGAAAAAGAACAAAGTAAAAAGTGTACAGCAGAGAACAAAAGAAAATCTATAAGGAAGCAAAGAAAAGATGTAGAGTTTTCAACATAATGCACACTATTTAATATATACTTTCTTGAAATGAAAAGTTATTGCTATATATTTTGAATCCTCTCCTATGTCCTGCTATGCATATGACTTTTTTAAGTTAAAATGTTTCTTTTTTTCTTATTATGTATTTAAGTTTTAGTATTTGTCTAAAACAAAATTTTTTAAAAAGAAAAAAAAAAAGAAAATTGTCCTAAAGTTTTAGAACAAGAGGGTAAAAGAAATAGAGGGTAAGAAATACAAGAGGGTAAAGAAATAGAAAAAAAATCCACTGATCACCACCTGAAAAAAATCACATGATAGAACCTTACAGGAATATCACAGCCAAGTTTCAAAGCTCCCAGGTTAAGGAGAAAATAATATGTGCAACAAGAAAAAGACAATTTAAATACCACAGAACTACAATCATGATCACACAAGATCTAGTGGCTTCTACACTAAAAGCCTGGGAACATAATATTTTGAAGAACAAAAAAAATTGGAGTTGTGACCAAAAATAACTTAGCCAGCAAACTGAGTATAATGCTGAATGAAAATTTTAAAAATGGACATTCAATGAACTGGAAGACTCTAAGGTATATGTGACCAAAAAAGCCAGAACTCAATGGAAAACTCGACAAGAGATTCAGGAGAAACATAAGAATAACATTAAAGACCAATTATAAGGGACTTAATAAGATTAAACTGTTTATTTCTTATATGTGAAAATATTATCAGTACTCTTAAGACTCATCATTACTTGGGTAGTTTGAAAAAAAGGCTGGGGCTAAGCTAACTTTGATGGATTGATTCTAAAAAATAAAACTGGGTAGGGAGAGGTTAAAAAGGAGAAATTACCTCATATGAATGAGGCCTGAAAGGAAGAACTGATACAGAAGAAGCCGATGGAAGGTGGAGGACTAGTAGTGCCAGAATTTTATTCTCACTGTTAAAGAGGGCACAGCATATACATCTATAAGGATATAAAAGTCTTCTAAATTTATAAAGAAATAAGAGCGCTAGTGGATAGGATAACATTTGGTTGTTGTCCTTTGCTCTTTTTTTTTTCCTTTTTTGGTGAGGCAGTCGGGGTTCAGTGACTTGCCTAGGGTCACACTGCTAGTTAAGTGTCAAGTGTCTGAGGGCTGATTTGAACTCGGGTCCACCTGACTCCAAGGCTGGAGCTCTATGCACTGCACCACCGAGCCGCCCCCCCCCCCCCCCTTCGTTCTTGATGAGAACCAAAATGATGTGACTATGCTAGAGTCAAATTACAATGTGTCCAACTGTGGTTGATCAGACCACTGTGAGCTTGGAATGCTTTACCACAGGTAGGGCACAAATAGTCTATGTGAACATTTGGGGTGGATTCTCTAAATGTGTGCATCTCACATTTCTTTTGAGCTAATTCAATTATGCTTTGATTATAGAGCACAGCACCCTCTCTGATGAGGGCACACCAATTGAGAAGTCCTTAAGAGAGGCCCTGAGAGTGTCCTCGTATGGCTTTTTCTGAGCACCGTCTGAGCGCTTGCCCTGTGTGATCATCTTAGCAAGCGCATGTTTGGCATTCAAAAACCGTGGCCAGCCCATCAGAGTTGTACTCTCTGCAGTAGAGTTTGAATGCTTGGCAGTGTAGTTCGTGAAAGGACCTCAGCGTCTGGTATCTTATCTGCCAGGTGATCTTCAGAATCTCCCTAAGACAATTCAAATGGAAGCGATTCAGTTTCCTGGCATGGCACTGGTAGGCTGTTCAGGTTTCACAGGCATACAACAATAAGGTCAGCACAATGGCTTTGTAGACCTTCACTTTGGTAGTCAGTCTAATACATTACTCTTCTCTCCCACACTTTCCTTCAGAGTCACCCAAACACGGCTAGCTATGGCAATTCGTATGTCAACCTCACTAACAATGTGCACATTCCTGGAAAGTACACTGACAAGGTAAGTGAACTTATCCATAGCATTCAAAACTTCTCCATTTGCTGTAACCAATGGTTCCCGACCAAAGTGGAGGGATTTTCGGATTTTCTGTTTGCAGATGATTGTGCACTCAATGTAGCCTTTGAAACTGAGATGCACCAAAGTATGGATCGATTCTCTGCTGCTTGTGTAATTTTGGCCTGACAACACCAAGAAAACACAGGTGCTCCATCAGTCAGCACCGCACCATCCATACTTGGAACCACT
Source organism: Vombatus ursinus (assembly GCF_900497805.2). Taxonomy (NCBI): domain Eukaryota; kingdom Metazoa; phylum Chordata; class Mammalia; order Diprotodontia; family Vombatidae; genus Vombatus; species Vombatus ursinus. Next base: position 18,045 of record NW_020953401.1, on the reverse strand, counting down.
GGTTACAATGGATAAGGGAGGGAGGACTTTTAGAAGGGTGTATAGATTAAGATTGAGGAGGGTGAGGGGAGAGGATAAGGGAGGCACTCTTGGAAGTAGATTAGGGAATAGGAGAGCAAGGTAGGGGTTAGAAGTAAATTACACTGTTAAGGAGGAGTAGGGTAAACAAGGTTAGAAGGATAAATAGTGAGGAAAAATAAGAAGAAGAAAATGTCCAACTAATAATTATAACTTGGAATGTGAATGGGATGATTTACCCATAACACAGAAAAGACTAGCAGAATGTATTAAAAACCCAAATCAGACAATATGTTGTTTACAAGAAACACAATTAAAAATGAGGGATACACATAGAGTTAAAATAAAGAGCTGGAGTCAAATTTATTATGCTTCACTGATGTAAAAAAAGCAGGGATAGCAAGCATGATCTCAGACAAAGTTGAAGGGAAAACAGATTGAATTAAAGAGATAAAACAGGGAAACCACACTATGTGTCACCAATATTATTCAATATTATTTTTAAAATGCTCGCAATAGTAATAAGAGAAGAAAAAGAAATTGAATCAGAATGGGAAATGAGGTAATAAACTATCTCTTTTTATAGACAATATGATGATATATTTGGAAAATCCTAGAGATTCAACTAAAAAGTTAGCTGAAACAATTAATGATTTTAGTAAAGTAGGAGGATGTAAAATAAACCCACTTACATCATCTGCATTTTTATATATCACCAACAAAACCTGGCAAGAAGAGATAGCAAGAGATATCTCATTTTAAATAACTGTAGAAAGTATAAAATATCTGAGAATATACCTGTCAAAACAGACCCAGGAACTACATGAACATAATTATAAAATTCTTCATACAAATAAAGTTAGATGTAAATAACTGGAGAAATATTAATTGCTCATGGGTAGGCAAAGCCAATATAATAGAAATGATAATTTTATTTAATGAATTTATTCAATGCCATCCCAATTAAATTGCTAAAAAATTATTTTACTGAATTAGAAAAAATAATAACAAAATTCAATTGGAAGAACAAAAGGTCAAGAATTTCAAAGAAACTAATGAAAAAAATGTAAAAGAAGGAAGTTCAGCAGTACCAGGCCCCAAACTATAAAAGGCAGCAAATTATCAAAACCATCTGGAACTGGTTGCAAGCTTGTATTTGACAAAATATTTAAGTTTCAGGGATCATATTTCATAATTTGGTAAGAACTGCTGGGAAACCTAAAAAGCAGTCTGGTAAAAATTGGGCATAGAACAATTATATTAAACCATGTACCAAGATAAGGTCAAAATGGATACATGACCTAGCTAAAAAGCGAGATATCACAAAAAAATTAGAAGAACATGGAACATATTACCTATCAGACTCATGGATAGGAGAACAATTTATGAATAAACAAGAGATAGAGAACATTGTGAGGTGTAAAATGGATAATTTTGATTATATTAAATGAAAAAGTTCTTGTACAAATAAAACCAATGTAGCCAAGATTAGAAAGAAAGAAAATTGGGATAAAGTTTTTAGAGTCTCTCAGATAAAGGTCTCATTTCTCAAATATATAAAGAACTTTGTCAAATTTATAAGAATACAAGTCATTCCCCAACTGATAAATGATCACAGGATATGAAGAGGCAGTTTTTCGATCTTGAAATCAAAACTGTCTAAAATCATATGAAAAAATGCTCTAAATCATTATTGAAAAGAGAAATGCAAATTAAAACAACTTTGAGATATCATCTTACACCTATCAGATTGGTTAAAATGATAGATACCCTTCAATTCAATTCAATTGGGGAATGGCTATTGTGGTATATGATTGTGATGTAATACCACTGGTTATAAGAAATGATGAGCTGGTTGATTTGATTTGATTATTTGAAGAATCTGAATTTAATTGTGTGAATCAAAGTCACAGAACTGATTAAAAATAAACTAGGAAAGACCATCGTAAGGGTTATTTTAGGACAAGCGGAAGACAATTTTTATATCTGTTGAAATAACCTTACATCCATTGAAAGAAATAGATTTACTAAAGTAAAATACCCATTCTTCTGAGTGTTTCAGAAGGTGGGAAAAAGAAAAAAAAACATATAAAGTCAATTACAGAACTGATTTCTATACTCCAGAATATCAATGAAAAAGAATGATCTCCCCAAAAGAGACAGTTTGAAGATATAAGGCTTTTATTAGGATAAACTGATTCTTAAGTAGTCTGAAACTATATAATTTTAGTTTATTTTCAAAAAACACTGAATTTTAGAATTTTAATTTTTCAATAATCTATTTTCTAATGTTTGTAATAGCTAATTATCATTAACAAAAAGTTCCAAGGAAACCTCAATAAGAAATTATGTGTGTCAATTAGGGACAGGAATTACAAACCACCCCCCCCCCCCCCCCCCCCCCCAAATTCAAAGAAGTCTAGTAACTGACTTAAAAGGATAACTTTATTTCCTTGACCTATCTTAATACCTATTGATACCTATCTTGAAGTAAAGTTAATAGGTAAAGTGGGGAGATGGAGAAAAGGAGTAATTAAGCGAAAGTATAATCCTTTACTACAAAGCTACAAAAAAAGAGACCCCAGTGTTCAGTAGCTTAGTTGGTACCATGGCTGCAGAAAGTTATCTCTTTCCTACACAACTGATTTCCTATATTTGGAAGTTAACTATCTTTCTCCACATAGGAGCTTTTAACCATTAAATGCTTCAACTAGATGATCAGAGAATTATATATCATACTTCAGACTCCCTGGAAAAAGAATTAGTTTTTCCCCAAAACAATTAGCAGCCCTTTGAAAGACAAAACAAAGAAACAGAACTTTTTCCAAAATTATTGTCTGAAGACTCATTAGACAGCTGCAGGAAGGGGCAGCTAGGTGGTGCAGTGGATAGAGCTCTGGCCTTGGAGTCAAGAGGACCTGAGTTCAAATCCCACCTCAGACACTTGACATGTATTAGCTGTGTGATCCTGAGCAAGTCACTTAACTCCGACTGCCTCACCAAAAAAAAAAAAAGACAGCTGCAAGAAGTCAAGTGACACCTATTAATGAGACTTCAAAGTACATCAACAGGAAACATCCATTCTGACACATTCAGAACTTACCAGGTCTAGATAGAAATCGTATGCCATAGCTGTAAATACTATAAAGGAAAAAAATACTAGAGAACATGATATTCCAACTTGCAAAAGATAAATGCTCATCACAAAAAATAACTTGCCTTCAAAACAGTATAATTCTACAGAGGAAAAAATTGACTTTTAATAGAATAAAGATTTTTAAGTATTCCTGATGGAAAGAACAATGCTAAGTAGAAACTTTGAAGTATTAAAGCGGGAGTGAAGAGGAACCCAAAAAGTTAACTACATTTCACCACATGGAAAGATTAATGGTGATGAAGTGCTTATGTTGAACAAAGAGAGAAGATACATGTGTTCCTTCAGAATCCTAATGCCTTGGAGAGTCACAGAGAGTATCAAGTAAGACAAACTTGGAAAAAACCAAAAAGTAAGCCAGCAAATACAATGTATACATTTGTAAAAGAAAAAAGAGATGGCTGTCTCAGGAATAGGACATTGGCCCTTTTTAAAGGATGACTGGTCCACAAAGAGGTGCACATCAACTTGACTGAGGCTGATTGGAGAACCCTTTCATTACGAACTAAGCTACTCTCATCGAACTGTCAATCATTTGTAAGCCGGGCCTGCCTGCTCTCCTGCAAACCTTCTGCAGACATTTAGCAGACCTTTTAAATCCTTAGAGGCATCTCCTCGTAAAAACCCGCTTTTCCAAATAGCATGCAAATAAGCGTCAGACCCTGAATGTAAAAACTTCCCGCGAACAGGGCCAGGCAACCACGCAGCACACCGCCTACTCCTTCCTAACGGAGAAAGCGGCCACGATGGTTCAGTTTCACATTGGCCGTTTACCACGTGTTATTAACAAGTGCAGCTGCGCCCTTTGGGAGTTAGCACCCTCGGCAGAGAAGCTGGGTTTAAGATGAAGTGTGTAGGGTCATACTTGGTGTGGAAACTTGCCAGAAAATAGAGAATTGCTGGAGAAACTGTGAAGAAGTAAGCTGCTCTCCATAGTCCGGTCGTCCGCAGTGAGTCAGCAGCCGGGCTTGCCCCTGGTCAGGGCTTTCCAAAGGTGTTTCTCTTACCGGGGGTGAAAACACTGTCGTGCCCAGATCAGGGCTAATATTTGTTTGTCCGAGCGACAGGACTCAGCGGGAACGCTGGGCAAGACGATACGGAGCAAGCCAGCTCCCACTGCGCATGTCAACCGCACGCTGCGGCCTCATTATTTGGATTTACCTCGCTGTGAGCCACTCTAACACGTCATACCCCGCCAGAAGCCCGCGGGGGCCCCGGAGCCGGAGCTCCGCCCTCCCGAGAGGGCGTCGCCAGCCGAAGCCTCAGGAGCCGAACGCCGCAGCGGCCCGACTGACAGGCAGGCTCGCCAATCAGATGCTGCCTGGGTGCGCGGGAGGCGGGGCTAGCTCCCGGATTGACATCCGCCTCTGGGCTCCAGTGCTTCCGGGGAGGCCAGCACAGCCCCTCGAGGCTGAGGGAGGAGCCTGCGGCCGAGGGCCGGGTCGGGGCGGTCTGAGGGGAGGCGAGCTGGTGGATTTAAAAAAATGTGAAAAGACGTGGACCTATGAAGGAAGATGCTCTACACCTCCGGAGAAATAACACATAAATAGAAGTATGTATAGTATGGTTTTACGTATGTGTATATATGTGTGTGTGCGTGTGTATGTATGTAAGTATATATACGTGTGTATGATATATATATATATAACGTGTATATATGTGTGTGTATGTGTATATATATATATATGTGGCAAAGAATAGCCTCCTAAAAAAATAGATCTGAGAGGGGAAGCCCCTCAGGGTTGTTTAATCACTGAATGGCATTGCTCAGCCAAACTAAGACCTGTTAAAGACCTTAGCTTAAAAAGGCCAAGGCCCCCCACCGCATCCTGGGCGGTCTCCTCTCATCCCGATCTGTATCTGGTCACTGGATCCACATGGCTCCAGATGGAGAAAGTGAGGCTGGTGACTTTGCACGGCCCTCCCTCACCTACATCCAATTCACTTGCATGTCATGGCATCACCTCCCTGATGTCACGGTCCTCTTGGAGAATGAAGGACAAACAGCAGCGGCAAGCATATGTACATTTATGCATATCCGTGTTGATTTGTAGCCTTCTCTTGGGAGGGCTGGAGAGGAAGAGAGAAAAAAAAATAGAAAGTGCACAGCAGAGAACAAAAGAAAATTTAGAAAAAAGCACAGAAAAGCTGGGTAGCTTTGAAAACAGTATGTAGTATTTATTATATAGGTTTTTTTTTTTTTTAAAGTAAGCAATCTGATAAATAAATAAAAAATAAGGAGGCAGCTAGGTGGCGCATTGGGTAGAGCACTGGCCCTGGAGTCAGGAGCACCCGAGTTCAAATTCGGCCTCAGACAGGTAATACCCACTAGCTGTGTGGCCCTGGGCAAGTCAGTTAACCCCATAGCCAAAAATAAATACATAAAGTAAACAATCTGAAATGGAAATTCATGGTTTTATATATTGAATTCTCTCTATGCTCTGCTGTGTACAGGGAAATGTTTTTTTTTTCTCCTCTCATTTTGTATTTAAGTTTAAAATAAATTTAAAAATTTAAACTTTTTAATTACAGAAACAGCTAAAAAAGAAATGTGTAACATTTGAATTATACTATATTTGTGAACATCTCCAACAATTTATAAAATTACTACATTCAATTTAATTCTTGTTTACATTTCCAGCCTTTCACAGAGTTTGTTCTAAGAAAAAGACAAATGAATTAGATTGTATATCCATGTTTTAATTTCTCTCAAGCTGGCAACATGCATTGCATGGGAGTTACAGTTCAGAACTGGGCCCCACCCTAAGGGGGCCAGTACAGAACTGGCTCGATTTGGGAGTTGGGGTACCCAGTTTATATACCTTTTCAACAGGGGCTGATATCACCCCACCTACCAACTACAGAGAAAGTACCTCTTCTATCAGATCAGCCCCCAAGCATCCCAGACCACTCTCAGCCTTGAGCAATCTAGGCAGAAGAATCTGTCAGCACCCAAGCCTGAGCAGACCTTTGATTAAATCAATTCAGGCATGGGTTGAGGTTTGGCTACAGTAAGGAGATGCAGTGCAATCTCATTATTAGTAATTCCTTCTAAAGGACTTTAGAGAAGGGAGCTGGGGGTGGGAGCTCTGAGTCTCCAAGATACTGATTACTTAAAGAAGTCATTTTTCAAAACATTAAGTCCTTCTTTCACTAACACTGGACTATTTAGTCATTAAATTAAAAATTTAAAAATATAGTAATTTCAAGGGTGGTTTCAGGACATTTTTTAATACTGAAATTAGTCAGGGCAACAAGATTCACTGGAGATTTAATTTTATTTCCATAATTTTATTAAATCATGTGTTGTAAGGAGAGTTTTCAAGGTGACCTGTTCCAGCACCACATCTCCCCTCTAAATTGCCCATATCATCCTAGCCTAACCCAATGAATTAATGTGTGTTGTGTGTGCAGGGCTTTTTTTTTTTTTTTATTATTATACCTTTCTTGTTAAGTTTCAAATGTGGCAAAGGACTCTGAAAACTCAGGAAGGAAAAGAACATGTTTACAAGATACTATCAATTAAAACTACAGTTGATTTTTTTTAGTCACAGGAACTGCACATAGAAGTAATTACTTTTAACTTTCTCAGTGGGTTACTCCTAGAATTCTCTTTTCACATTTGTTTTTTTCCCCTAAACATGGAAAGGAGTTTTAAAATACCTGCATGTAACTAGAAACCATTAATCCCTTGCTAGTGTGTATGCACCCATATACACTCTAATAAAGCAGGTAAAGGGTAATACTTTTATAAATAATACTTTTCTAAAAGTAATGAGTTGAATCAGGGAATTTATCCTGCTGCAGTATTCTTAACCTTAAGAAACTCATTTTAGTTATTGATTAACATGTCAGATGCAACTGGAACAGGATTCAGATTTATCCTAAATTAGTTTCTCTGTAGATGTATCATCCGTGTGACCTACAGCAGGTTTCAGACATACTTATGGCAGCAACTGTTAAGGACCTTCAGTTTCCTCTTTAGGGAACATTAGAATTCCTTGACCCTAGGGAGTGCTCAAAATTTACTATATGTGTCAACTAATGCCCTAAATTTGTTAACTGTGTCAATTAAAGTATGTTCTATAGGAAAGAACTGTTTGGATACAAGCTACTGCTTGTAATTTGTAGCTGTTCCCTCAATATTCTTTACTACTCTGAAAATACCCTTGCTTCAAAACACCAAAACAAATTGCTGAGTTGTTGGTTTTCTTTTAATGGTTCCTCAAAATCAAGATTTTTACAAGAAAAATGTCAATTCACAATTGCTTCTACTCTATTTAAAGGGAAAAAAATTTGAATTGTATAGCTAACATTGAATCCCTTCTTCAAAGAAACTAGCTTAACTCAAATTAAAAGTCAGTTGTTTTTCTCTCTGTTCACATCAGGATCAAAAAGTAGTTTTTTAATAAGGTCCTAGTGACTTCAGAAAACATTCCAATGGAAAACCTAAACTGCCCAGCAATGGATAATAGTGGGTATATCTAAACAATCTAACTGGAAGAAAAACCAGAACTCCTAAAAAGTGACACTTTACCCACCAAATGCACATGATATACAATAGGGATACTATACTCTTGCCCTATTCATAAAGATCCTAAGAATTAACTGTTTGACAGGCTTTAGAAATTACAAGTACTATATAAAGATTGTTACGAGTGATAGTTTGTCAAAAGGAATAAAAGATCATTTAAAATCACTTTATTAGACAGTAGTAAATCTTAGATACTATGAAGGAAAAGAAAAAAATTTGCTTAAAGATTTCCTAAAAGACAAAATATGACACCAGGGCAACAGGAAATAGCTTATTCTTGAGCACAACATTTTAGAAATGATATTCCAAGTGAATGGCAACCAGCATTTTAAAGGGCTTTGGGGTCATATTATATGAGGATCACTTGAAGGAACGGGGCAGCTGGGTATATCTTAGAGAACAGGAAACTCAGGGGAGTAGTTTGCTGAAGTTTTTGAAGTGTTACTCAATAAAAGAGTTCTGCTTAGTGCCAAATGGCAAGTAAAAGCAGTGATTGGAAGCTACTGAAACACTGTTAGGTTTGATCTAAGGAAAACTTACTAATAATTAGAAGTTAAAAAATGAATGGGACTCATCAATCGAGGAATGGCTGAACAAGTTGTGGTATACAATTGTGATGGAATACTGTTGTGCTATGAATAGTGACAAGCATGAAGTTTAAAAGCTTTTTCAAAAGCAAAATTAGTGCAGTTTGAATTAGAGGAGAATGTTACCTGAGGAACATCTTTGCAACAGATTTATCTGTTGGAAGTCTAATATCTAAGATATTATGCTGAATTGAGACAACTTTATAAGAACAAGGGCTCTTCTCCAGTAGAGAAATGATCAAAGGATATGGAGGGGTATTTCCCAAAGAAGAAATGCAAGCTATCTAAAAGCACCTGAAAAAAAAAAAAAAAAACCAAACCTCCAAATCACAAACAAAAAATGCAATTTAAAATAATGTAGAATGTGGTAAGGGGAAATAAGAAATCTGAAGTGCTACAAAAAAAAGCTAAGGAAAGAAAGATCACTTTTAACTGAGGAGGGATTCTCAGCATCAGTATTCATTCATTCTTCCACCTTCCTTTTCTACCTCAGAGTTCTCAGGCATCCTTTCTCCACACTCAAAGCTAATTTATCTTGAGGTCCTGACTCCATTTTACTACCTCTTCCAGGACCTTACTCCAGACACCCAGATACCTTATCCCTAGCTACATTCATTCACTCACCTTAGCCTAAAAACATATTCAGTATTCTTCAGTCCTAAAAAGCTTGCTTTTGATGCTTCTTTATTCCATCTAGTTAATGTTATATCTCTGTACTCCATTTCACAATCAAAATTCTTGAAAAAATAGTCCTATACCCATTGTCTCCAGCACCTTATAATTGGTTTTCAAATCTAATCCACAAGGTTACCAATGGCTTCCTAATTACCAAACTCAAAACCAAGTTTTTTTCAGTGTTCATTTTCTTTGGCCTCTCTATAGCAGGCTATATATCTAATAGCATGATACTATTGACCAACCTCTAAGTTTTGTCAAGAAGGTATATTTAGATTAACGAATCGAATGTTTATAACTGTACCCTTTCCACACTCAAGATGGGTGGCACATGTAAGAAATGATGAGCAGGATGATTTAAGAAAAACCTGGGAAGACTTATTTGAATTGATGCAAAGTGAAGTGAGCAGGAGAACATTGTATACAGTAACAGGAAATTTTATTGCTGATCAACAGTGAATGACTTAGCTATTCTGATCAATACAATGATCCAAGACAATGCTGAAGGGCTTATGATAAAAATTGCTATCCATCTCCAGAGTGAGAAAACGGATGGAGTCTGAATGCATATTGAAACATATTTTTAACTTTTATTTTTCTTGCCTTTTTTTTTGGCAATATGGCTAACACGGAAATATGTTTTGCATGATTTCACGTGCATAATTGATATCACATTTCTTGCTTTCTCAATGGGTAGGAGAGGAGCAGGAGGGAGAGACTGTATTCAGAACTCAAAATTTAAAAAAAAAATTTAACACAATAAATAAATAAATAATGATCTGGGATGGGGTGGGGAGACAGGTGGCATATAAAACCAAGAAGATGTTAGATGGCATTTAAAAACTTAGGCAAGTACTCTGTATCCTGTTTGTATTAACATCTTTCAACCAATTCTAGATCTGTATTATTTATTTTTTCAGTAGAAGCTGTGGTGATACAATGATAAAGTCTCAAAAATTGTGTCCATACAACAGACAAAGGGCAGACTCTGATAAGCAATATGTATCACCAATGCCATCAGAGCCTTTCAACTTCAATGGTAAAGTACTCTTTATATGATTGTTAAAGGAAATGGAAAAAACCACAGAAATCATTTAAAGCATTTGAAAACAAATGTGAGATTGTTTTTCTTCCAGTCTGGAGATTTTCTGCATGGGCTTTAAGTTCTTCAGAAAACTCATTTTTCCGTTTGAAACTTCCCATAGTACAAAGATCATACTAATGCCTAAAACAGGGCAGGAAGCCTGAAATCTAAGTTTCTTGGCATAAGCAAAAACCAAGGTATTAAAAATTAGGAAAAATCTCAATGGTAAAGTAATATTATTAGAGTAATTAGAATTTTCAAATGGGTCTGCAGATGGTTTTTCTATTTAATGTTTATAATGACAGTCTCCCAGATTATCATACTTAACAAATAGTTAGCAATATGCTATCGATATGGGATACAACTGTGTAATTGTCAGGAATCCATGCTGAAGTGAATTCATCAGCCACAAGAAGAAAGGAACACAGAATAGGAAAACAAATTCAGATTAAATCACTGTCTTTAATGACTAGCCTTTCTTTTCTCTGTAATAAAGTTGAGTAGAATGAAATTTTCTTTTTTTAAAAATTTTTTTATATTAATTTATTTTTAGTTTTCAACTTCACTTCCATAAGCTTTTGAGTTTTAAATTTTCTCTCCCTCCCTCCCCATCTCCCTTTCCAAGATGGTGTGCAATCTGATATAGACTCTACATATACATTCCTATTAAACATATTTTCACATTAATCATGTAGTAAAGAAGAGTTAGAACCAATAGGAGGAACCACAAGAAAGAAGAAACAAAACAAAACAGAAGAGAAAAAAAAGAGCAAATAGTATCCTTCGATCTGCATTCCAACTCCATAGTCCTTTCTCTGGATGTAGATAGCATTTTCCATCATGAGACCTTTGGAGATGTCTTAGATCCTTGCATTGCTGAAAAAAGCTAAGTCTATCAAAGTTAGTCATCGCACAACGTGGCTGTTACCATGTGCAACATTCTCCTGTTTCTGCTCATGTCACTCAGCATCAGTCCATACAAGTCCTTCCAGGTTTTTCTGAAATCCACTTGCTCCTCATTTCTCACAGCACAATAGTATTCCATTACATTCATATAATACAACTTGTTCAGCCATTCCCCAATTGATGGGCATCCCCTCATTTCCAATTCTTTGCCACTACAGAAAGAGCAGCTATAAATATTTTTGTACATGTGGGTCCTTTTAGAATGAAATTTTCTTATCCAGCAACAGAGCACCAAAACATGTTATTCACAAATATAACATTTTTTAGATGATACGGTATTCATTCTACAAGTAGTATAAGAGAATTAACCTACTCAAGAATGTGTCATTATGGCCTGTTCCACATATATTATCTATATTATTCCCCCAAAGCCCTCAAAATATATGAAAATAGGGAGGGTTAAAAAAAAAAAAAAGAAAAATTTGTCTGCCTAACAATACTTGTTAAATGCATTAAATACAAATTCCAGAAATAGAGAGAAAAAGTATTTATAGTGTAACCACATTGTCTAATCTTATTTATCTTGATTCCAAATCTCTTCTGTTCCTTTCCTCCCCTCTCCATCATAAATACTATTACTGTACTAATAATTATGGCAGAAAGGGCTAGAGAAGTTTCACTATCGGCTTAAACATCAAAAAATTGCACTGTATGAAAATATTATTTCATATTCAATAAATAATGTCGAGCAAATCCATGAATGAATGAAGATAGGAGAAAAAAATGCAACTAGTATCTGAGAATGCCTCTAATTTGATAATGAATCTGTGATGTGAAGCAACCTGGTCTGCTTGAATACCCACCTCCAAAGTGGGATTTGGGGAGATATACTAAATGAATCACCTGCTGTGTTTATTCATTATTGGTACAGTCAAAGTTACCCGGATATTACCCCAGACTGGTTCCTGTGGGAAAAAAATGTTTTGGGTTATTTTTTTTGGGGGGTGCCTAGGTCCAATATAGTATGGATCCCAAAGTTAAAGAGCCAATACACTGCTGTTCAATTCCAGCAGAGCTGACCAGTTCTGAGATGGACCTTGGATGAAGGGGAATGAGATGCTTATGTCACATCTTGGCATAGATTTTCACTGTATCCTTTGTTTATGGTACGATATTTTACATTCGGGTAACAAATTCATTTTGTTTACTATGGAATATGGTGTAAAAGGTTGGTACACACCTAATTGCTGCGGGACTGCTTTCCAATTTTCCTAATTTTTTTTGTCAAAGAGGCAGTTCTTTCCCAAGTTTGTCAAATACTGGATTCTGTTTTGTGATATTTTTTTGCTTGGTCTTGTTCACAGATCTACTTTTCTGTTTTTGAACCAGTACCAAAATGTTTGCTTGATTATAGATTTATCACAGAATTTCCAGTTCTTTCTCATGAAAGACTATAGATTGTTTATTAGTATCCTTTATTTTGGCATCAAAAAATTATTAGTAATTAAGTTGTGTTACTTGGAGCTGTTGTTCTGCCTTAAATCCAAATGGACTATATAACAAGTTATAAATTATAAACAATCTAAGTGATAATCATTCATAAGTATAAACACCAAGGTATGTGGGGTTAAGCTGAATATTGGGTATGATGTGACTTAATTACATTTAAGCATACTACTATTTTTCAAGGAAAGAATTTAACTGAGTCACCTAAGCCTAAGTGGTAGGCTCTTCATAAAAATGGATCACCAACTATCAATGTCCTTCAAATCTTTGAAGAATATTGTTTATGGAGCTAAGAAAGCTGCATGATTTTTCAAAGTTTTAGCCACAGACTTGAAAGGTTTCATATATATATAGGATGCTTAGCACATAGTAAGTACTTAAATAGTTTTCTTTCCATAAGGCAATTATTAGTAATAAACTGCTATAACATTATTGAAGTAATACTGTTTCTAGCGGGGGGGGGTATTTATACCAGATACCCCTGAATTATGTCTAACATTACAGAGTACTTGAATTTTTTTTTTAACCAATTAAAATCAGTGTTCTCGATTTATTTTGAAAATCCCCACTTTAAGTATAAATAAATTAGTTTTGTCTTTATTCTGATTTTAGAGACAGAACGTGACAAAAGGTGATTTGTCTGAGATCATATAGTTTAGAGGGATGATGCTTAGGACCAAGTGAAAAAAAGCTAGATCTCATTCTTTTTTCTAGCAGTATATTTTGGACAACATGCCTGTTTTAGTTTTAGCAACAATTTTTACTGTTTTGCTTTGAATAATATTTTTAAAATGACAAAGTAATTGAGCTATAAACAAAAGCTTTTTATCTTGAAGGAATAATCAAAGATTTTGAAAAGTTTTGTGAGCTATGAAAGAAAGTTCCTTGAAAAAATACTGGACATTTAATACTCTGACAAAGGAATCTAATAAATATCTACAGCTCTTAGTGAAGTAAAATAAAGTTAACTCACTTTAAAAGGGGAAGACTTTGGTCATCTGGCTTATCAAGCAAAATTTGAAAAAGGTTATGTTAAAAAAATATGTGTATAAACATATATGAAATAAAAGCAGAGTCTTACCCCTGTAGCCTGTAGATGCTGCCTGAATTGATCCATAGTTGTATTTGAGATGCTCATATTCTTGAACATACCTTCCAGTTTAGATGTGAACTGATATCGACATTGAATCATTGGAAATAAAGGACACATATACAAAATCCGAATCTTTATTCATTAATATAACTCTTACTCTTTTAATAGAAAATTAAATATGAATGCTTTTACAGAGTAAGGCTAATCTCGGGGCAGCTACGTGGTGCAGTGGATAGAGCACAGGCCCTGAAGTCAGGGGGACCTGAGTTCAAATCCGGGTTCAGACCAAACACTTGACCCATACTAGCTATGTGACCCTGGGCAAGTCACTTAATCTGAACTGCCTAACAGGAAAAAAAAAAAAAAAAAGAGTAAGGCTAATCTCTATTAATTTACTTTAAGGAAAACAGTGACAAGACCAAAATAAAGCTTTTGAAATGTGTATTATTTCTACTAAATTTAGTTAGCTGGGGGGAATAGAGAGTGGAATGAAGAGTATTCAAGCAGCACTAAGTGAACTACAAAAGATACTGGGATTCTTAGGATTTTATTAATTCTAGAGAAGAACATCTTATAGAAACATTCTACATTAACTGGAAGGAGAAAAAAAAGAATTTACAAATTAAAGTTCACTTAAAATGTTTTCAATCGCACATCACCATGTGCATAATCGTAAGTTACTTGTGCTCAACTATCACATTAAATGTTTTGTTTTTTGTTTTTGTTTTTTTTTTTTAATTTTTGTTGAGATCAGGGTTAAGTGACTTGCCCAGGGTCACACAACTAGTAAGTGTCAAGTGTCTGAGGCCGTATTTGAACTCAGGTCTTCCTGACTACAAGGCTGGAGCTCTATTCACTGTGCCACCTCGCTGCCCCTATTGCATTAAATGTTAATGGGGGAAAAATGTTAACGGGTATCACATTCTGTCTTACTTTTAATTACATATCATATTTTTTTTCTGAGTCATCAGAAATACTTTTATTTGTAAAAAGTCTTTGTGCCCAATGTTGTATAAAATAACGTTCAACTAAGTTTTTCTCTTGTATAAACCTAAATAGGACCATTATCCAATATTATTTATCCAATATTGCTTCTACTTCTTGTTCTGTAAGCTATAAAATTAATTGAAATAATTCATAGATTTGATTTCTATGGAAAGAACAAAACTACCACATAACAAATATATAGGGACTCCAATACCTAGAAGAGAACCTCTTGCTCTGTGTATAACAGGCAACTATAGTTGCACTTAGCATGTTTCCTTATTTGCATTTCATATGTACTTTACCACTAATTGACTCCCATTTTCCTCGCTTCTCCCTCTTTCCTCACTATTAAGTCTACATCCAGTCAACCTGAGAGTCACAGAATACTTTTTTCTAAATGCTACTGAAGATGTCTCTCCAGTAGGAGCTTTTTTCTTCTGACTTCATCTATTTCACAGAATATGGGAAAACCAAATGAGTTAACTTCATGTTTTGAAAACCTGTAGCAATCTCTCATTCATCACGATAAAAATAGGTACAAACATAAAAAGTCAAACTATTCCCTTGACATATCTCAACCATACCAGAACTAATGCACGTATATTAGATTTGTACTCTCATAAATATTCCTATTCCTCTTTTTCTCGCTTAGGCAACAATAGTTAGGGATCCTAAAAGGATCCAACAACACATGGGCAGCTTGGAAGAGTGGACGAAGAGCTGGCCCCAGAGACAGGAAAACCTCAGTCTAAGGCCCACCTCTGAAATATACTATCTATGGTCATCCCAAGCACATCATTTAATCTCCCAATGCTCTTGGCAATTCTCTAAGATTATGTTGCAGACAAAGTGCCAACCAATGTTGGCTTCTTTATCTGGGAGTTTCTGATAACAATGAGATCACAGGTCCAGTTTCTATCAAAAATTTTTCATCCTTCCTCAAACTTCCCCAGGCTCCTCTTTCTCCTTCCCACTCAGCTGAGAACCTGGCCTCATATTTCATTGAAAAAAGAGGCCATTTGCTAAGGGGTCCTTATATTCTCATCTCATATCACTCATATCTTAAGCCACTATCTTCTCCATGAAGAGGTGGCCTATTTCCTTGCCAAGGTAAAGTTCTCTACATGTACAAGTGATTCCATTCCATCCCATCTTCTCCATGAGATTGCCCCTACCATCACTTATCTTTAATTGTTTTCCTGTCTCTTGGCTGCTTCCCTACTGCCTACCACCATGCCCATGTCTCCCCCATCCTTAAAAAATTCATACTTGAGCCATCCCAATCCTACTAGTTGTTGTCCTAGAGCCCTTCTTCCTGTTACAGTAAACTCCTTGAGGAGGTATACAATTGATGCCTTCACTTCCTTTCCTCTTACTGTCTTCTTAACTGTCTGTGGTCTGGCTTCCAGCCTCATCATTTAACTGAAACTCCTCTCTCCAAAGTTAGCAATGATCTCTTAACTGTCCAATCTAATAGCCTTTTCTTAGTCCTCATCCTTCTTCAGATCCAGTAAACCCTTATAAGAAAAAAAAAAATTTTGATAAATTCTAATTTTGCCAATATTAAGATAGATATTATGTATGACATTTTATGTTTGAGAGAAAGCATTGTGTGAATCTACCATAATGATGGGTTGGATACATGAATGATCATGGAAGTTAGTAGTAGTACCCTAAGACTGGAGAAAAGCAAATATTTTCCCGAGTTTTTTTTTTTTTAAGGGAGGCCAAGTTCATTTTCTCAGAAAATTCTATAACTGGTTAGTAAAAAGATGGCTGGTGAATATCTGAAAAGTGAAGTGGTGATTCCAAAAAGCTAGGCTGGCTTTATTTTACTTTATTTTTTTCTCAACAAACACTGTTTTTTGTTTTTTTTTATAGATTTCAGCATTCACTTCCACAAGATTTTAAGTTCCAAATTTTCTCCCCATCCTGTCCCTCCCCACACCCCAAGATGGCATACATTCTGAATACCATTTCTCCTAATCTGCCCTCCCTTCTATCTCCTCCCCCCCTCCTCATTCTCTTATCCCTTTCCTCTTCAATTTTCCTGTAGGGCAGGATAGATTTCTATACCCCATTTCCTGTATATCTTATTTCCCAGTTGCATGTGAAAACAATTTTTTAAACTTGTTTTTAAAACTTTGGGTTCCCAATTTTCTCCCTTCCTCTTCCCCCCCCCCCCCCC
>NW_020953401.1:0-1213 GCF_900497805.2 Vombatus ursinus | reverse complement strand
CCCCCCCCCCCCCATTGAGAAGGCAAGCAACTCAATACAGGTTATACATGTGTAGTCATGCAAAACACTTCCATGGTAGTCATGTTGTGAAAAACTAAGTATATTTCCCATAATCCTATCCTGCCTCCCGTTTGTTCAATTCTCTCCTTTGACCCTGCCCCTTCTTAGAAGTGTATGCTTCTGATTACCCCCTCCCCCAGTCTGCCCTCCCCTCTATCATCCTCCTGCTCTCTTGTCCCCTTCCCCCCATATTTTCCTGTAGGGTAACATACGCAATTGAGTATGTATGTTATTTTCTCCTTAATAGGCTGGCTTTATTAAGAATAAGTCACATCCAACATTGATTAGAGAAATGCAAAGTAAAACAACCCTGAGATACACACCTATCAGATTGGCTAATCTAACAGAAAAAGGAACTGACAAACACTGAAGGGGATGTGAGAAAATTGGGACACTAATTCACTGTTGGAGTTGTGAACTGATCCAACAATTATGTATTGTAATTTTGTTGGTTTTTTTTGTTTGTTTGTTTTGCTGTTGTTTTTTTCTGTATTGCAATTTTGAACTATACCCAAAAGGCTATAGGCTGTACATATCCTTTGACCCAGTAATGCCACTACTAGATCTATATCCCAAAGAGATCAAAGAAAAAGGAAAAGGATCTATGTGTACAAAAAAATTTATAGCAGCTTTTTTTGTGGTGGCAAAGAATTGGAAATTGAGGAGATGCCCATCATTTGGGGAATGACTGAATAAGTTGTGGGGTGTGCTTATAATGGTATACTATTGTGCTGTAAAAAGTGATGAGCAGGATGCTCTCAGAAAAAACCTGGAGAGACTTATATGAACTCATGCAATGTGAAATGAGCAGAACCAGAAGACCATGTTATACAACAATAGCAATATGATGATCAGCTGTAAATGACTTTGCTATTCTCAGCAATACAATGATCCAAAACTCTTAAAAAACACTTATGAAAATGCTATCCACCTCCAGAGAAAGAACTAATGGAGTCTGAATGCAGATTGAAGCATACTTTTAAAAATTATCTTTACTACTCTTTTTTTCTTGATCTGTATTTTCTTTTGCAACATCGTTAATATGGAAAAGTTTTACATAAATGCACATGTATAATCTATATGAAATTGTTCTCAAGGAGGGGGGAGAAGAGGAAAGGAGGGAAAGAACTTGTAACTCAAAATGTAAAAAAAA